>NW_009699530.1:20325-81958 GCF_000703405.1 Apaloderma vittatum
AGCCAGATAGAGAAATAATATAATTTATTAAAGCAAACAATACATAAATTCTTTTAGATTGCCAGTGATAGTGATTGTCTGTAAGGCACATGCAAAAGTATGGAAGATACAGCCTGGCTACAAATATGTAAAGCAAATCTACAGAGATTTTATAAGTGTCTGGGGAAGCACTTGGTAAAACCAAGTGTTTGAATTTTACCCAAAGGAGTCCCTATGGGGGTGAAGAGAGGCTCAGCCTGTCAAGTGATCCCAGAAGTCAGAGGTTATCCATAGTGACACCTTCTCTGGTGGTAACAGTATCTTCCCTGAGTGTGATGTGATTCTCTAACATCCCCCCTTTCTTGGATCATTTTTATATTGTTTGTTGTCTTTCAGGTGGAGCTTGAGTGACTCTCTTCATGCATATCTTTATTGTGATTGGTGTAAATTCTCCTTGCTTCGCTTTTAAAAGTATAGACTAGCAAATTTAGGGTGCAAGCTCACTGAGGGGTGGTTGCACCTCTAAGAGGGTAGCTTTTGAGATAGAGGTGTGTTTTGGTATTGTAATGAGATTATAACAACAATAGTTCACTCAAAGGACAGTATCACATGACGTGAGAAAACTCTTAGGGTAGTTGTGACTCAGCAATTGCATGCCCAAAACCTTAATATCTGAGCCTTATTCCCACATCCTTTGGTAAGTTTTTGCAGTGTAATAGTGTTCCTCTTAATTCTGTTAAATACAAGACTCATGTAGGAACAGTAAAAGAAAGCTGCCTAGGAGAAGGCAAAATATATTTGTGAACTTTGCGTCCAGTTCTTGTTCCTTGTGTTCTCAAAGGGAAGAGAATTACAAAATGTCTTCAGATGTTAAATAAGGTCTAAGACACAAAGTTTAACGAGCTCTGCAAATCTAGCATCCTATGCCAAAAGCTACATGTGACCACTACAGTGGTTACACTTTCTGAGTCAATGAGGGAAGATGTGACAACCCCCAGGGTCAACTTCACTAATAATATGGTAGCATGAGAACCTAAGTTAAAGGTCCAAGACATAAGGTAGAGAAATCAAGTCATAAAACACTCATCACTGCATACTTTGGAAGCTCAATACTGCAATAGTTTATAAGAAAAGTAAAAGCCATGGATTTAATGTTACTTAGGGCCTTTGAGGTACTATTTGTGAAAAAAATATATTTTACTGAACTTAAATTGGAGTTATTCAATTTGCATAATTATATTATTTCCATTCTTCCACCCTCTGTCTCTGATACTTGTTTCTGCTTGAATAGAGGGAGTGGTAGAATCAACTACAGACTTTTTATGTGGCAAGCCTACATAGTGGGAGGTGTGCTCATGCAGGTTTTCTTTGAGAACTATTTCCTAACTCCTTCATGCTGAAGTATTTTTACTTTCGTTTTTGTTTAAGCTCCCTTATCAATCATGATCTCCTTAATATTTGAGATATAAAGAGCAAACACATTTATTTTTGAGATACATATTTAGTCACTACTGTAATTTATGCTCTGTGGAGTATAGAGTAGAAATGAGTAGTTAAAGTTTAAACAACAGTCCATACAATGACAACATGAATGGAAGTCAAGATTGTGCTGAAGATTGTAACAGAGTAGTTGCTTCTATTCACAATCAACAGCTATGTCAAAGGTTGATGACCAACATAAAAACATCGAGTTTCAGTGATATGTCTTTGTTCAGGATTCATGTGTAGGTTTTCTTTCCTTGTTCTTAGAGTAGCATTTTTATGAGTTATTGAATGAATTTACTTTTGTTCACATGTAATTCTGAATCAGCTGAAAGTTGTTTTCAGCCTGTTGTTGACTTATATTGACAATACATTTCAGTTCTGGTTCACTAGTCTGATTGTGGAGGCTCAGGACAAAGATCACATGCAAAATCACATTAGTAGATTATCCCAGGAAAAAATCAAGTGTTGGAAATTTCCTCCATTTGCAACTTTCCAGATGTATCAGAGAATCCATCTCACAGGTCCACCCTTTAATAACCAGTTCTGTGCTTCAATCTTCCAAAGAAAACATACTTTTTACAGCAGAATGAATCCACTAAGAAAGATGTAAAGAAGATATTTGCCCACTGAACAGGTACAGGATTTTTATACGTTATTTCAGTATACCTCTTTTAGTAAAAAAGAATGGAAATGCAAACAGATTTGGAGATGCTAACATAACACATCTAATTAGATTTTGTTCCTCTTAATTTAGTACCATTTATTCTTTTAAAGGAAGAAGGTCCTTTTTCACTCATACAAGAGAACCAGTCTGGAGCTTTAGAGTCTGTGCAGCATTAACACAATCTTATTCTTTACCCAGCAAGAAACTTTAAGAGTCATAGAATCATTCAGATTAGGAGGGACTTCTGGAAGTTATCTAGTCAAACATGTTTCAAGCTGAGCCAGTACTGAATCTAGACTACATTTCTCCCTGGGCTTTGTCCAGTCAGGTCTTGGAAACCTTCAAGATACTGTCTCTTGATGATATTGTCTCTTGACAACATTTTCTGATACCTTATTACACTTATTATGAAAGATTACTTTTTCCCTTATATGTATATGTACTCTTCCCTCCTTCATTTCATGATTGTAGTTATAAAGCAAGGTTAGCTGGTTAGAAGAAGATCCTTACCAATCTAAGTTCCTTTGGTTGCTATAAGACTGCTCTGTCTTGTTTGTGTCTAATGCTTCTCCTTAATGCTAGGCACAATGAAAAAGCAGGAGTGTTGTGCACCTAGATGCACCATGCAGCAAGGCATGAATAAGACAACACAAGCTCTCTGATTATGTTGTCTTTATTCTGCACAAATTTGGGAGGGTATTTGGAGCAGTACTGATTAATATCTTCATCGGTGACATGAAGAGTGGGATCAGGTGCACTCTCAGCAAGTTTGCTGACAACATCAAGTTTTGTGGTGTGGTTGACACATTGGAGGGACCCAGAAGGACTTTGACAGTGTAGTGGTTAGGTATGCTGGGATGAAGGTTGGACCAGATGATCTTCAGAAGTCCCTTCCAACCCCTAACATTCTGTGATTCTGTGACAGGCTAGAGAGGGATGACTTGGCCAACCTCATGAAGTTCAACAAGGTCAAGTGCAAGGTCCTGAATTGAGGTAATTCCAAGCACAAGTACATGCTGGGCAGAGAATGGATTGAGAGCAGCCCTGTGAAGAAATACTTGGAGGTGTTGGTGGATCAAAATGAGCCAGCAATGTGTGCTCACGGTCCACAAGGTCAGTCACAATCCAGGCTACATCAAAATAAATGTTAGCAGCAGACTGAGAGAGGTGATTCTGCACCTCTACTCTGCTCTGGTGAGACCCCACCTGAAGCACGGTGTCCACCTGTGAAGCCCTCAGCATAAGAAAGGCATGGACCTGTCGGACAGAGTCCAGAGGAAGGCCACAAAGATCATCATGGAGCTGAGGCACCTCCCTTAGGAGGACAAGCTGAGAGAATTGGGTTTGTGCAGCCTGGAGAAGAGAAGACTCTGCGGAGACCTTAGAATGGCCTTCCTATACTTGAAGGGGGCCTGTAGGAAAAAAGGGGAGGGACTTTTTATCAGTGAGTGTAGTGACAAGACAAGGGGTAATGGTTTCAAACTGGAAGAGGGTAGAATTAGATTAGATATTAGGAGGAAATTCTTGTCTGTAAGTGTGGTTATACACTGGAACAGATTGCCCAGGGAAATTGTGGATACCTCATCCCTGGAAGTGTTCAAGGCCAGGTTAGATGGGACTTTGAACAACCTGATCTACTGGGAGGTGTCCCTGCCCATTTCAGGGAATTTGGAGCTAGGTGATCTTTAAGATCACTTCCAAAACAAACCATTCTACAATCCTATGATTTAACTGGGTATCTTGAAAAAATCATAAGATACCAAACAAAGCATGCCCCATTTGTATATCTGGGAAATTTTTTATTTTGGGCCTTTAACTACAAACTATTAAGTGTTCTAATGGAAGTGAGAAATCAAGCACAGGAAAATTAACCACCTGAAATGCATCAAATGACTTCAGCAGCTCCATTTGGTTTGGAGTTTGCTAGGAGGCACTTTATTACACTCTTCTTGCGAAGGAACTGCTTGCTTTAGTGCCTTAAATTTGCTACTGCTTAAACAGCACTAGGAAGCAGTGTCATGCCTGTTTGTACATAATACATAAGATAATTACTTACCCATGTCAGTGTTTTTCTGGTTTAACTGTGTACTTATCTGGCTTAGGACAGAGCAATAGCATTTCTCTGGGTCATCATTCCTATATGAAAATGTTGTTTGCTTCAGATTAGAAAAGAGAGCAATAGGAAGGGAGGAAAGAGAAAGGCAAAGGATTCTTAGGTTGAAGCGAGGATGCAGATGAGAGAATACATTTCTATAGCTATTCAAGTGATTAGTGAATTAATTCTGGGTCTTTCACAAGTTGCTTTTCATGGTAAAGTTAATGAAGATTGACACAAAGGAAGCTTTCCCAGCTGGAGGAAAGTCCTTAAGGAGGGACTGGGCAGGCTGCAACAGTTACAAACTCTACAAATATAAAAGCAAATAGATCAAGAAAAATGAAAGCATACACTGAGAGAAATAGCGGTGTCAGAGCGATCTTACCTCTGCATGTTGGGCAGGTAAGACCTGATCTGAAGCAAAATAAATTGGTAACAAGCCCTTCCTTATCTTCAGAATGGTTTGTCTCAAGTGCTTTGATTCTTAAGAACAGAAAAACAGCTTTGATTTGAAAGTGTTGATACATCACTTAATAAATTATTAAAATTACTTTAAAAAATGTAGCTATTTGGACAATACCCCCAGCTGCTAAGAAATTCTATCTGTCTTAGGTTTTTTTCCTTAATCTTGCAACTATTTTACTCATTAACTGCAGTGACACTGGTGATGGTCCCCCCCTCCCAGCTCTTCTTGACATTTACTCATTTAATTGTTAATACAAATATTAATAGATTCTAAATAAAGAGGAAGTTTAATTTACATGTGGAACTATGAGTACTTTATTGCTCTTTTTTGGGTGTAATTTCAGTGTCTGGCATTGGAATATAATTTCACACTAGTAGAAAGTCAATGTCCTATTTAAATTACTTCAGTTCAGAATTGAGGCAATGGAAAGTAAAATGGTTTGAAAATATTTTCTTCCTTTTTTTTTCTTTCAATCTTACTTTTTTTTAATCATATAACACCATTAAAATCACTTGTATAGTCACATGATGTAATACTACAGTAAAAAAGCTAAATAAACGAAACACAGCAACTTCTTTACATAGATAAGAGTTTCACACAATGAGCCAGACAACTTATTCTTCTGGGGCATTGATAGCTGTGAAAACTGGTAAAATATTCAAGATAACATAATGTTTTCCTATATGAAGTGTATTGTCTTGAGACTGAAATATTTATTCACTTCTGTTGTGATTTTCCTCACAGTAACATCGTTACTGGTGTGCATGTCCTACTTCTGTGTTCCTAAGGGCAATTCTCCTCTCAAAATGGGTCCACCCCTAAGAGTTTTGACCCAGTATTGAACAATGTGATGCAAGTACCTCAACATAAGGCTTGCAGTTAGTGCTTTAACTACTTTGGAAAGCAACAATATTCTGTAAGCAAAACAAGCTCATTTAGAGAACGTAAAAGTGAAATTATTTTACTGGTTTATGGGCCTAATACTGCAGTAAGGTTTGACCAACACAGAACACAACATGGCACATAAAACCTTCTGTTTACTTCTATTTACATTAGTGGGTTTTTTTTGTTTAGTTTTGCTTTTTTTTCAATTTGGTGGTATTGTATAGATTGGAAATTCTTGCAGGAATTAAGGAAACTTGGAGAGCTTTTGCATAATAGCCCATAATATAATCATAAATGAAAATGAGAATGTATAATAGTAAAAGTATCAAAATAAAGACAACTACCTGAAGGAGCATAACAATTTGTTGATAAATAAACATCAAATTCAGAACTCTCATCGTTTGTTACATAAGCAGAAATATGTGACATAAATATCACTCAGTGGTAGGTCAGAACATTTCATCAGTGTGAAGGAGTCACTTAAAGGATGAACAATGATCGTGAGAAATTTAAAACACCATTTTAATTACTATGAAAACAATCTTCTAGCCAAAGCCTTTGAGATTTTTGTCCACACAAGCTACTTTCTCCCATTTCACTCTGATTTTGTGCCTTTCCACTTAAAAATGTAGGAATCTTTGTCTGCCACTTGAGAGAGTCACAAAGTAGACTTACTTTTCTTGAAAACCACATAGACGGTAGGAAAAATGAAACTTCAGGAGAAGCAATTCTCACCTACTAAATATTGAACCTGACATATAACAGGAACTACAAGTATTGACCAAAACATGTGAATCTGTCTTTTGAAAAGTATTTCTAATTTGTTAATTCATTATCACTTATATATACTACATTTATAATACCTGTAATTTTTAGTAGTAACAAGATGTGATAGGTCTCTGGAAAGCTGAGAACTACTGGGAAACACTACTGGGAGCAGACTCTTCATGTAGTCTGAAAATAGACTAAGATGATTTTTCTGTTTACCTGGTTAATAATTTTGAGATAGATTCTAAACAATGTTTGGAAAAATAAACAGCATGTTCTCCATTATCTCCTCTTTCTTATTAAAAGTGTCAGATGATGATCAAAAATTTCCACCAATGTCTCAGGAAATGACCTGATTCAAAAATAATCTAGACCAAACTCTATTTTTTAAAGAAAAATTTTCCTCAGTCTTTTTAAATGACTTTCCCACCCTTCAGACACTCAAAAGTATTAGTATTAGTTTTGTCTTAAAGTCAGCCTCAGAAAGCATTTAAAATTGATTTGAACAATCATTAGAAACTCATTCGTGAATGAAGTTTCTACCTACCGCACAGTAACGAGTGCTGACTTTTTCTCTCACCTTCTCAGAGTCTACCTTTTGGTAAATAGCATCATCTTTCATTTAACTTTTGCTGTTCTTTCTTCTGAAATATATGGCTCAAGCTTTTATGGATACCACTAAATTTGCATTCTATAACTTTTTCATTGTAAATTAACTCAACTCTTGGTGACTGAATGAAGATTATGCTGTCCTGCATGAGCTGGGGAGGTGAATTGCATTCTCACATAAATAATTTTTTTCTTTTCTACAGAATAATAGCAATATGGTTTTGTATTAAAATAGCAAAGCATGTTCCTGAAGTAAATACAGATGATGAAATCTGTATTTAAATTTCATTTCTACGGCTATCACCTTATCATCCAACAGTCTTCATCATCCTTTTTTTTTAGGACAATTTTTCATCATGCTTTCATGAAACTCCTCTCACTAAATTTTGCCCATTTTTGTCCTCAGGTTTTCTGTCCACACTTCAATATTTTGCACTCTTCCAAAACCCCTTTCTGCAGTTTTCTTTTCATATAAAGTTTAAGAGGAAACACAGCTCTTGTTTTGTGACACTCTGTCCCCATTTACAAGCTTTCCTCATTGCTTTCTCTTTCTGTTCTCTAGAGCAGTTTTGTTGAGGGATTTCCTGGCTTAATTCCTGCCAAGTTAGGCAACACATTCTACCCAAGATGGGCACATTTTTCTTTTGAAGGAACTAAAGGATATCCACTTTTATGTAGCTGTAGGTCTGGGCTTCATACGTGGTGGGAAGAATAGGAGCCTATAGTTTCTAACCATGAAAAGGTGCTACGATTTTCTGTTTTCAATTCAAAATATGCCTGGTGAAACAGACAATCTGAATAAAGACTTTGTATAATCTAAGTTATCTTGTCTTCTTTCTACCAGTATCATTTTGCTGTATATGTCTTGTGAAATATCAGATACCTAATAACACAGAGAATTTAGTGGTCTTGGCTTTTGGCTTCCATATGACTAGTATAATAATTAGGAGATAGAATGGGTTATATTTTGTGGCTAAATAAATGCTCTCTTTCATGGAGATTTTTGTTTATGTCTGACAGTGCAGTGAGAAATAAAAGACCTGTCATCATACGTTTTTTGCTTTGCTTTCCTATTATGTTCTTCTTTTCTTAAAAACAATAGTAAGTTTTGTTGGTTTTTTGTCTGCTTTCAATTCATTTCGCTTTATCTTCTCTCCCTGAACTGCCTGCCTTTATCTAACAAAATTCTTTACATTTTAAATTTTGGAAAATATTTGTATAGTTTTTCAGAAATGTGTTTTTCACATGATGCATTTTGTTTTCCTCCAAGTGCAACTAGCAACCTTGCTCCTATATATTTGATATTTTTGTACAGATCAGTAATTTGTCTAGTATTTCATTCTCTGCAAGATATAGTTTCACTTCTGCCCATTTATTCATGCAACAGTATGTCCAACTTGAACTAGGGGAGAAGTAATCCTGGATAGAAACACTTCTTTATAATTACTATAAAACGAGAGCTTAGAAAAGATCTATAAAGAAAGTTTAACAGGAAAATGGATCACTTTCCCTCCAGCTTTTATAGTGTGCTTACAAAGCTTTTCCAGAAACTGCATTATCACTGAACTAGTTAATCAATATTTTTTTTTTTATAATGCAGGCAACAAGTTAATATCATTTTTTTTCCCCTGCATTGTCTTGACATTCCACTTTTCACAAAGATCTGGAGCTTCTAAGAACCCAGGTAGCCTAAATGTGTGAAAATACAGCTCAAAAAAGCTGCTCTGGGATAAATGTCTCCAATGCAGTAATCTTTCCCTTCTGTGGTAATATTTCTCTCGCCTCCATTCATACCATCAAAGTCCATGTTAATAGGACTAATTGAAAAATCAGCAAATGATCAGGATTCAGCTGAATGGCATCATAAAAGTATTTCAAAGCATTTTAATTAACCCCTTGTACACCAGGGAAATATGCAAATTAATTTGCTTATTTCCCTGAGCTCTTATTGGAGATACTTAATTAACATGTATTTGTAAATACTCTGCCTTAATAGTAGCCCTAAAGTTAGGGAACACAGGGAGCTAGCACTGAATGCAAGACTAAAATTGATCCTGTATTTTGTCTTTAAGGACTAAATTTAATCTTCAATTTTGGCACAATAAATCTCCAGACAGTAATTAAGTTTTTATGTAACTTTTTTTTTGGCACAATGCTCAGTAACATTCATGAAGGGAATATTCTGAAGGATTTTAATTGTTTTAAAATTACATTCTTAAAAAAAAAAAAAAAGCCGACTTCTGCCATACTGTCATAGATACTGCTTATGCTTGGGTTGAAATTTGAGTCCATGGGGACTGTGGTCATCAGAAAATCTGGATGGAACATGGTGCAAAATAAGGTAGCATTTTGTTTCTTAGATATTGAACACTATCCAGTTTAGACATTACAAACAAGCAAGAGGTGGATAGTTGGCTGAATACCAAAGATGTACTTCCATAAATAAATCACTTTACAAATTTTACTGGTATCCACTGAATAATTTATGTGAAAAACAGAAAATGGTCAGCTATAGAGCTCCTTGAATACAAAGAGCTTCTCTATTAATTGAACTTTTAAAAATTAAGAACTACTAATATTCATCAACTTTTATAATCCACAAATGTTACTCAATTAAGTGTAGAAAATAAGAGTCAGAGAGCTTCACGCTGCTGATGGAAAGACATATTGAGGCTTGAAGAACGCAGAAAATTTAAGCTTTTCTTTTGCATTCTCTCCCTGATAATCTCTACCACTTTTGTTGCTATTCAGCTTCAGTGTTTGAATCTTGAAAAGAGCTCTGTGTCTGGTGTTCTAGAGTCTACATGTGACTTGTCATTGGCAAAGAAATTCTTAAACTTCCCCAGTGTTTCAACTTCATATTATTATTAGTTAATACACAGACATTACTTAACATAAAACTGTTAGCTTACATGTGAATGTTGTATAATGCCTGTTTTTTAAAAAAAATTATGTACTTATCATAAAAATTCCTAAGATCTAAATCTACATACGAAATATACTTAGTTATTACTGTAGAATTAAAAAAATGATTGCAATAACTTGAATAAGAACCCAACATTATGAATTTGTTATTGTCAACTATTCCACTTCATGGTATGTATTTTCACTACTTATAAACTTGCAAAACTTTTAGGTTGAGCAAACCAGTTAAATCTGAAAAAATATTTAAGAAGAGCAAATTTAGGGCTTTTCAATGTGTCTAGTGACTGTCAAAAGGTACTAGTACATCTTTAATTGGAACTATATCACATATGTATTGTTCCAGCTTAGCTCAGCCTGTGAAAATGAAGAGGTAATTGAATTACCAGAGATCTGATGATATAAAAATTGTGTCTTCTGCTTTTATTTACTGAACATTCAATAAAATGTCTGGATGATTTCCGAAACGTCTCTATGGAAGATAGATGTATAGAGGTTTATGGAAAAGCTATAGGTACTAGCATTGTTCTGAAACTGAACACTAGGCAGTGTGTTTCTATTCAAAGATTTTTAATAAAAATTCTGTTTCAGATGGAGACATCTGATGCAATAGTATCAAGACTTGCCAAATCTGGCCATGACCAAGATTTGCCCAAAGGCTAATTTTCAGTTATTGTCAACAATCTGGCTGCACAATGAAGTGCATCAAGCACATATGCAGATGTGAAACAAAAGCAGATTTAGGGCCTGCTTTTTGTTGTGTGAATGTATGCGAATAGTTCAACTTTAAGCTAATGATCCTGGAATGTGTGACTGTGGATGAAGGAGTTCTTGAATGTCATATGTCTTGAAATAGACATTTATGTAAATTAGGGTTATTTAAGATGTTATTCAGCAATAGATATTTTCACTACAGCAGTTGCATTTTGACTGCTTGTAGAAGATGGTATTATTGTGAAAAGGAGGTGTATGCTGTGTTTAGGATAGCACATAGATATAAAAACTGATGTGAATGCTCTATTCATCTAGTCTGACCTTCAAAAGAACAAATTATTTCTGGCTTTATGGCCAGTAGCACTGATTGAACTGCAATGTTTCTACTATAAAAATCTCCTGTCTTGATTTAAGGGCTGTAATGGAAAAGAAACTACTATGATCTTTGGTAAACTCTTGTAAAGATTGGGAGTCAGAGTTTTTCCTGTATTTTTTAGATATGTAAGGCAGAAGACACACTGTTATCTCTATCTAGAACTCTTTGCTTTTTCATATTTTATTTTCCTCTCCAATAATGTTAAAGCAACTTCAGACAAAAATGAACAGGTGTAATCAACAATGCATGAAAGGCTGCTACATGAACTCTGAAATTACCTGATAGCTTTTTTTTAGATGCTTGTTTTTATGACATTCTTAAAATCCTTGATAGCTTTGTTGTATGTATTCTAACATCAGTTTTCTTATTAGCATAAGTTCTGTATACTATGTCTAATGGAGTACTTTTTCTTTCTGTAGAGTAGATGAAACTTGAGATGTCATGCTTAAATATTTTAATTTTTATTGATCGTAATGAATCTGTAATTTTGCAGATTTCAAGGGGATTTTGAAGCACTGTGCTTCCTGCATTGGTTCTGAATTTTCTATCAAACACTCGATTCACAAATGATTCTTTTCAGAGAAATAATCTCATTAACATTCCCAAGATTTATTCAAGGCCTTAATGTTAAAAAATGTCTACCTCTGACAGGTGTACATTTGTCCAGCTTCAACTTTCATCTCTTTAAGGATGTCAAAACTTTTCATTCTATTCTGATATCTTCTCACAAAATTAACATTATTCCTCGAGATACATTTCATGCTTGCAAAAATTTTGTACTTGCCTGTTAAACTACGTAAAGTGAGCTAGGTGGCTCTGTTGGCAAGGTTTATTTCCCAGACTGTGAAACATTCTTGTGATTCTTTTTTGGATTCTCTGTCATTTTTCAACTTCTTTCTTGATCTATATCTCCTTCTGGAATATTTTCCCAACTCTAGTGAGTGCACTGGTGGGTATGTTTGTAGGATGTATGTATGTGTAATGTATATGACAACTACTTCTCCATTTTCTCATACACTGAAGATAATGCAAATCTTCTTGAATATATAGATTTCCATTGTTGAGCTGATCATGTTCAACACTATGGTTTAATGGGAAACATATTCTGCAGGGTAGCTTATGTTCTATTAGACATCGTTATGGCAGAATGTTACTAACTCCTTTACAAAATGCTGTAGGTTGTTCTCTTTGTTACCAACAAATCTTACCATCTGCCAATTTCTTTATGACTTTTGCTCCTGATCACCAATCCCTGTCTCACTCCATTGCAACAAACTTGTTCTATGACAATTCCCAGTTTTTGAGACATTTTTAGGCCCTATCAATTACCTAAGTTTATGCCAAATTTATTGTTATGACTTTGTATCATCACAATTCCAATATCTTAACGTTATATAGTAAGGTCAGAAATTTCTGTTTGAGATTTACATATATGAAAAGAAGAGGAGGGACTCTTTTATCAGTGTCAAGACAAAGTCTAACTGTTTCAAAGTGAAAAGGGTAGATTTAAATTAGATATTATGAAGAAATTCTTGTCTGTGAGTGTGGTAAAACACTGGAACAGGTTGCCGAAAGAGGTTGTGGACACACCTGACCTGGAAGTGTTTGAGGCCAGGCTGGATGAGTCTTTCAGCAACCTGGTCTAGTGGGAGATGTCCCTGTCCATGGCAGGGGGTTTGGAACTAGATGGTCTTTAAGTTCCCTTCCAACATAAACCATTCTACAATTCTATGCCATTGTATCTGCTACCTTTCTATGAGTCAAGAATTAATAATTTCTGTTAAGAGGAAAGGTTTTTATATAGCCTCCTCAGGACTGAAAAACAAATTTTAAAATATCTTAAGTCATTAAAATTTGCTGGGAGACTTCCAAAAGTAAAAGCATACGGGAAATCATAGAACCATAGAATCATTAAGATTGCAAAACACCTCTAAGATCAGGTCCAACAGTCAAACGTTACCATGACCACTAAACTATGTCCCTAACTGCCATGTTTACATGTTTTTGAACACCATCAGGGATAGTGACTCCATAATTTCCATAGAAAACCTGTTCCTATGCTTTACCATTCTTTCAGTAAAGAAATTTTTCCTAATGTCAAATCTAATCTCTCCCTGGCACAACCAGAGGCCGTTTCCCCTTGTCCTATCATTAGCAACTTGTAAGAAGAGACCAACACCTACTTCACTGCAACCTCCTTTCAGGTAGTTGTAGAGGGCAATGAGGTCTCCCCTCAGCCTACTCTTCTCCAGACTAAACAATCCCTACCACCTGAGCCACTCCTCAGAAAACCTGTTCTCTAGAAACCCCGTCAGCTTTGTTGCCCTTCTCTGGAACCGCTCCAGCACCTCAATGTCTTTCTTATACTATGACACCCAAAACTGCACACAGCTCTTGAGATTCAGTCTCAACAGTGCTGAGTATAGGGACATGACCACTTCCCTACTCCTGCTGGCCACACTATTTCTGATACAGGCCAGGATGCTTCTGGCCTTCTTGGCCACAAGGGCACTCTGCTGGCTCATGCTCAGTCAGCAGTTGACCGACAGACCCAAATCCCTTTCTGTTACAGAGCTTTCCAGCCACTCTTCCCTAAGGATGTAATGCTGCCTATGGTTGCTGTGACTAAAGTGCAGGACCCTGCACTTGACCTCATACAATTGGCCATGGCCCTTCTACACAATCAAAACAGTCCCTAGCATACAGAGCTAACCCACCACCTTTCCTTCCTTGCCTGCCACTTCCGAAGGGCTTACAGCCATCCACCGCAGCACTCCAGTCATGACAGTCATCTCACCACATTCTTGTGATGGTGACCATGTCATAGCTATCTGTCATGAGTTTGAGTCTGGAAGGGTTTTTGGGAAGCGGGGGTAGAGCTGTGTGGGAAGACTTGTGCAAAACTTGATGAGAGTCCTCCACCTCCAGGTAGGAGTTGGACCTGCCTCTGTCCAGGGCCAGGCCAATCAGCGCTTTTGTGATCAAGGTATTTAAGAGGCAACCCCCTTGTTCTCTTTTACTTTTGAATTTTTTCTTGATCTATCCTCCTTGTGTTGGGGATTATTTCCTGCTGGAGGAGGGGGAGAGGAGAACCAAAAAACGTCACCCTGAGAAGAAAGACGAGGAGAAAAGTCTAAGAGTACAAGGAGAAGGAGAGTGCTGCTGGAGCAGGACCTTTCCCTGAAGTCCATGGTGGTCGAGATGGCAGGAAGGTGAATGCCTGCCAGCTGAGGTGGTGAGGTCATCCAGGATGTGTTGGTACATGGAAGAGGGGAGAGAGACCAAGCATCAGTGACGTACGTGCTCAAAGTGATCTGTGACCCTGATGGACTCAGGAGGAGGAAGAGGATTGCCTCCTGTGAAGTGGACACCATGTGGCATGAGGGAGAGACTGTGAGGAGCCCTCTTTCTCAGTGAAGAGCTGCCATGGACACTGAAAAATGGCAAGAGGGACCAAAACCCCCACTCCCTGGCCCCCTTACATTGATATGTGGGGCAGGAAGTAGCCGAGAAGATGGAAGGGTGGGAATGGGGAGTGTATTTCAGTTTGAGTTGTATTTAGCTGTGTATTGAGCTGGCTGTCAGTGTCACCCACAACATTGGTATGCCATCCCTAGATTCATCTCTAGTGGCCTTACTTTTATACCCTTCCCCCTTTAAACCTAGTTTAAAGCTCTCTCAGTGAGCTCTGCCAACTCATGAGCAAGAATCCTTTGACCCCTTTGAGAAGATGAATTCCATCTGTCACCAGCAGGCTGAGTGTCATATGAACTTCCCCATGGTCAAAAAAAAAAAAGGGATTTCACTGGTGGCACCAGCCTCTGAGCCACTTGTTAGTCATGTGTGCCTTCCTGTTTCTTTTAGTACTTTTCCCTGTCTCTGAAGGGATTGAAGAGATCACTGCCTGTGCTCTTGATCCTTCAACCAATAGCCCCAGATCCCTGAAGTTCTTTCAAATCACTTTTGGACTTCGGTCCACATAATCTCTGCCAACTTGCATAACCAGCAGCAGAGGGCTGTACCAGATCAGGGAGTTTCCAGGTCATGTTTCTAACCTGGGCCCCACGGAGGCAGCAGACTTCCCTGTAGGATGGATCTGATCAGTACATGGGGCCCTCTGTTCCCTTCACAAGGGAATCACCTACAAAAATTACTGTCCTTTTTTTCTTAACAGAAGCAGCCCTGATGCATGGGGCTGACTGACTCACCCTAGGAAAAGCCCTGAATGGACTTTCACCTGCCTCCTCATTTGCATTGCCCTCAACTTCCAAAGACCCGTACTTCTGTAAGGGCAACTGGTAGGTAAGAAAGGCTGGGAGGGGATTTGCCTTCCTCCAAAACCAGGTACCTCTTTCTATTCCCTCCAGTCGCTTAGTTCGTCTCCTTCTCCCTGTTGGCAAGAGGGCAGGTGACCATCTGCTTCTTGTGGAGCCTCTACCTGCTGCTTTTGCCTCAGGGTGTGGTTCCACCAATCTATCTCCCTCTCACATTCCCTGATACTCCTCAACCTCTCCACTTTGTCCTTCAGCTTTGCTACCAGACTGAGCAGATTATTCATGTGGTCACACCACACACAGGTGTTGTCTCTGCTGCCCTCCTCTGCTCCTTGTCACCCTGGATGAGTGACAGGCAGGCACTCTCTGCAGCAGGAGACCTGAAGGAGTGTGTGCACAGACCTGTGTAGGAGCGCCATCTAGGTCCCCACGTTTCTTGTGCCCATGGCTTTTGGAAGAGTGGTAACTCTAACTAGGTCCTCTTCTGGGAGGGTAATGACCACTAGTTGAGTTCATGTCTGGAGCCAGGAGGGCGACCAGTTACCACCAGCTGAACTCTCCTCTTGTAATGGCAGAGCTTTCAGTACCCTGCCTGCGCATCCATCTGCACAAAGGGCTGCACCATGCCCAGGTGACTTGTCACTCCCTGTTTGCCAACTCTAACTGTGTGTGCAGGGATCTCCACTTTTTATTCATAGATATACACATCTGCACAGGCATCTGTAGGTCCCTGCACTCCCTCAGGAATACTTTCACGGCATGGAGGTGGACTCTATTGCAGTGGCAATGCCCACACCTGGCCTGCCTCTCCTGTGAGAACTGCTGGCTAAGGTGGAGTCACTCAGCTGCCTGTGTGTCCCCTTATTTTGGGAAACCTCCATGCACATGGAGACCTGACACTCTGCCACAGTTCAGACGAGCTCCAAAGTGGCCACTTTCAGCAACTGAGGTTATTTAAAGGAGATGTTTCTAGTGCAATTCTGAAAGGAATGGCCTAGTGCTATTGAAATCCTTTTTTTTTAACCAGTTAGATGGATCAAAATAGAAATAAGCTTCTATTCAAATATGTAAATTATTCCAAATTTCATTAAGCATTTAGAGATAAGTGCAAGTAAATTATACACAGCTTTTTGGGTTGAACAGCTGTGTACATCTATGAATAAAAAGTGAGGATTGCACTAATGATACAGGAGATGATATTTTCAAAAGCTGATACTCAAGAGTAATACAGTGTCTTGGTTTAGAAATTAATTTGATATAACCTGGGAGAGCAAAATGATAGCCGAGGCTAGCATGGCCTAAAGTAACAGTTAAACAGGAAATACCAAGTACAAACAGAGAAGGATGACTAACACTGAGAAAGAGTTTATTGCAGATCATTTTGTAAACTGAAAGCTGGATGCTGAACTGCATCCTGTGTGATGCCATATTATGTGCTATCCCTCCTACCCCAAGTCTCCTTACTGTTTCCCTGCCTTTTGCTGCTTTGTCTACATTTGATTATGTGCGGCTATAGCAAGATTGAAAGAACGCATCTGGCATAACATGCTGATAATTTTAAGAGTACTAATCATGCAGAAAGAATTGAATGAGGAGGACCAAATACACCCATGTAACACAGCAGGAAAGCTCAGTCTCACTGTGAGGAATTCAAGAAGTAATCTGTTCTGTTATCTGAGAGAAGATTGTATGGCCTGATCATGATCTCTGAGTACCTAACCAGGGAGAAGATTTTTGATAGTAGACAGCTTACAATCTTACAGTCAAAGTCATGATAAGATACAACAACTAACAACTAAAATCGGAAAAAATGTTGTAAATAAGAAGCTTTTATGGTGGTGGCAACTAAACAGCTGTTTAGGGATGTCTGGGAGTCTTTTACACTCTCCCAAATTCAAAGACTTATAAAAGACTTGCAGTCTTACAGAGCTATTAGCATTATTAAATATACAAATGAAGTAACAGCTCTCTAAAGCTTAATGAAATTACAGGCTTCTAATGGGTTTTTAATTCAAGCTCTACTTTTTCACTTAATTTCACAATATGCTTCTCATTATCAGTCATACAGAAAAGACAGGAAGATACTGTTATCACAAATTCTTTTAGCATATATATCGTATATATTATGTATTTGTATTATATATGTCTTTTAGCTTATGTATAACACTAAAAAGTATTGAAATATAAACATCCCTTCTGGAAATAAATTTTAAGCCATACTTTCTGCCTTTCAGTACTTTGCCCCATATTCTATTACAATTTTCATCCTTCTACTTAGAAAAATAATTCTTTTGAGGTACTACTTTTCAGCTAGCAGGACACTGAAGGAAACTGGAGGGAATTGGAGCAGTTCTGATCCTCCAGTGGTAAACTGTCTGCTGCTTTGGTTGGCCTCAGGAGATTTGTGCCTGCATCCTCTGGCAATGAAGACTGCCCCAAGGTATAACTTAATTTTCTTTTTTTTTTCAAGATCTAACCATTTAAAAAATGATGCGGTTTTATTTAGCAGTATCCTTTATAATTTCAAAGTTTCTCTTCATAATTTCTTAATAAAATTTTTCTTTCTAAGGGGATATGACAAGGAACTATTTTGGAACAAAATGAACAAACAAGTGAGAAGTAAAAATTGCAAGTTATCTTTAAGTTAAACAGAGCACTCCTTAGCTTTGTATGTTAGCTTTTTAATGTGGTTTAGATATTATGCTCTTCAAAACAAGATCTTAGTGAATAACGGGCAACAACATTTGAGTCACCATAAACGAAAACGACAAAATTACTTCATAAAAATGCTGGCAAATGCAAGCTAAGAGCATTTTCAATCTATCTGCCAAGGTTCTAAGCAATCATCCAAAATAGCTTTGTGATTTTACTTTCAAAGCTATTATCCTGAATCTAAATAAGTATCTGTCAATAACTATCAGCCAGCATGCTGACCTTTCTCTGTCTGAGGCAAAATCAGAACAGGTCCGTCAAAAGCTGTGTCTTATATCCAGTATAACAGGTCCCATTAGCTGCTACATCTTTCCTCGACTCCGAGGTCATGTTTTTGTCATTGCTTTTACTGTAGTCCTGTCACTCTTTAATGGTGATATGCTCAATTGCTAATTGCCATTCAGTTCTAGATATGTTTAGAAGAAATTTATCTAAGAAAATCTACATGATGATAAAGCAAATATCTTCCCCTCTGTCCTGGAATAATTCCTTGTTTTCCCTTGAAAAAATGGATCTCGGATACTTTTTATAAGTCCATCACTAAGAATATAACAGTTTTGAAAATGGTTATTGCTACTAATATTCTGGCAGGTATATAATGAGTTATATTAGGTTATGTCACTCATGTCGTATTTTCATGCTTTGTTATATACTGCAAAAAGACTTAAAAACTTGTTCAACTTTCATGAACTCGGGAATAAGATTGACACTATTTGAGCAGGTTGGATTTCTCAGGAGAAAAAGCTGTTCATTTCAGAACAGTAAGCACTTCTTTGATTACTAAATAAACATCAATTAATTTTCACAAAATTTCATTAAGCTTCACTCAGGTTTACACTTTGTCTCCTGACTTTATATATTGAACTTTAGAAAAGGCTTAAAATTAAGTTTCTGAAGAAAGCTGCTTCACAATGTAGTTCAAACGCAAAACAAAAGTTATCATGAAGTAAGTGTCTTGGACATTGGTAAAAAACCTAAAGAATATAAGATAAAATAAATGTATAATTTGAACTGCCATGCTTCATTTGATCTCAGGGCAGCCATCGTAAATACAAAAATTATGTTTTACTGGCTTCAAAAATATAATCAGTACATGGACCTAATTCTACATTCATCTTCTCTGCAAATCTTTCCGTGTTACCAAAAGATTATCTTACATATTTGGTAAAAAAATAACCTGAATTTTAACCTTATTCACAGTAGGGAAAATGATGCAACATATTTAATAGGCTAGAGGCTTTTATATTGTGGTGTGGGAAAAGTCTGCTAGTGTTAAGCTAGTTGATAATATCTGTTGTATTGTTTTACTACAGAGACTGCACTTCTAAAAGGGAGAAAACATCCATTAAATACTTTCCTTGTTATTTTCCCTTTGTAAGCAATTTCTGCAATAATGACAAGGACCATTAGTACAATACGTTAATATCATGAATGGCAGAGGAAGTAGACTAGGAAGTAATCTTGTCTCGGTCTGTAGTCTACAGTACAAAAAAAGTTGCAAAGTCCTATGCTAGACAGGTCGTTACAATATATTTGTGAGATGCAAGCACTGAAACACATAGCATATGCTTGGAAACTGTAAAAAATAATAGTGATCATTAGTAACACAGAAGTGTAGTAAGGTGATTTGAAGCATTTTACCAATCCTCTCTCCTGTCTGATAACAACTTTATGACCAAGATACTAATTCACAGAAGATTCCACTTTTGTTTTCTTAGCAAATTTCCCTAAGTAGTTGTGTTCAAGGCATATGCTGCTGGGAAGACTACTATCTGATGGATAAGCAGAAAGTGGCTTCTCTTTTCATTGTTTAACAAAACATTTTTAACACGCTTCCTGCCAGTAGGCAATGTGTACATTGTAAATACAGTTCTATCTTTTGTTATTATGGTAACAGAGTTCAGGCATATGCCTAGCTGGGTAGGGAATGAAAGAACACCAAATCTCAGATAAGTCTTCAGGTGTGATAAAGCTTCAGGAAATGGTCCGAAATGGAAAAGAATAAGTGTAGCCACAGTTTTAAACAACATACAGTGGAAAAATGCCAATACTTATGTACACTTTGATGGGTAATGAGTTAATTATTACAAAGCTGTGTCAGTAAAACCCCCATCTGTGCATTCCAATCCAAAGACACAAGAAAAAAGGGTTTATATATATATATCCATTCAATACAGATTTGAGAGATGAAAAAAAATAGCCAGTCAGTCCACAAGTTCTTTTGCCACGTAAAATTACTTCTTCCAATGTACTTCAATGTTTCGTTCCATGTAATACTACATAAAGCACTGGATAGCAGCGTGGAAATAGTTTTTCATGCGTACTACTGAAAGATTATTTGGTCAGAAAAAAACCCGTAATATTGTTAATTATTATGTTTTTACTGTTCAAAGTGAACCCATGGGCCTATACATTTGAGACGCAAAAGAAAAGCATTATACGTAACATTCCATACATTAATGTGTGTATTTATGCATTCAAACTGGATAATTGCACAAATTGTAGGCAAGAAAGGGTCAAAACTTGTCTCTTCCACATGGGAGTAGAAGTGTTCATGCTAGACTTGCACACAACCCTTTTTCCTTGCACACAACCCTTTTTCCTTGAATAGTTGTGTTTGATTTATGTTTGTGTTCCCAACAGATTGTTTTGAAGGCGTGGTAGTCCTCATGTAGACACTGCTGCCATCTGCATTTTAGAAGTGATACAATTCAATCTCCCACAAAATACAAAGAGCTGCAAAAACATATACCATTCCAGCAGCAATGTATGTAAGTTATTAAATAATGATCTGATTGAAAGAATATAAATGAAGTCTTTAAGTAGATCTTTTCTACATGCATATTATTCCTCGTTAAAGAAAAATATGTAAAAAGGCCATGGGTAAGTGCTTTGTTACCCACTGTAGAAAATGTCAGTTCTCTGGTCACAGATGCCATTAGTTTGGCACTTAGGTTCTTCACAGTGTTATCTATGTTTGGGTTTGTTTGTTTTTGTTTTTTAAATGCTGTTAATTCTATTAATCCATTGGTATAGAGTGCATGACTTGGAGTATGGCAGTCTTCACATTTAGAGAGCTGTGATGAACATTTTTCTAATTATCCAGTACTCTCCACTGCCCAGTGATGTTGAAGGAAGTTGGGCCAGCTGTGAAATAACCCTAACTATTGTTACGGGTAGGAGTCAGGATAATATTGTTTTATGAGGGTGAAGCTGAATCTTGCTCACTAATCAGATTTCTGACTAGAATTTTATGCATTTATTCACTACCATTCCTCACTAGACTTTTAGAGTCATGCAGCTCTGTAGCTGGGGCACACTGAGGTAAGACATGAGTCGCCACCTTCCTTTTAAGACATACGGTAGCTCACATTACTATTTATGTATTCAAATGATGGCCTAAGATCTCTGGTGATTTCCGTGTTTCAAAGTAAGGTTCTTAGTGGGGAGGTTTTCACTCATGTTCTGCTTTTATTTCCCTGCTATCAGAGCTTATTTCATTTTGGATGTTTGAACTTGTGCTGTGAGATTACAGATTTGTTTGTAAGAAGAGGCAGAGACAGGGATAATAGCACGTTTTGGTCCTGAAGGATGAGAGATACGCTGCTCACACAAAGAAGTGAAGTTTTTTATTAGTTCTCCGTCTTTCCAATCTATGATTCATGCTTCCAATGTGGTATATAAATTGTTGTATTTTCAATATCTACATAAATGGAAAAGAAATTCTAAATGGTCCTTTAGATTTCATCAGTTCACAAAGGGGCCACATACAATAGGTTTCTGAAAAGAGACTTTCTACTTCACAAACATTTGCTGATACCTGAAAACTCAAAACAAGGAAGTAAAAGCATTTTTATCTTTTTCCTTGCCACTCAAATTTGATGCAAGATGGATGAATTAGCTAGATAGATCTCACCTTTTCTTGCTTTGAGACATTGAACATTGTTGTTTTTCAAAATTTAAAAATAAATATAGTAACAGTTTCATGAATAGTAATTAGAGGTAAAATTATAGAGCTATAGAAATGAACAACTGAGCGTTCATTGATTGTATATTGGTTGAATTTCACTCAAGGGATTTAAAATAAATTAGGACAGTATTTACATTAAAAAACAATCCCTACGCTTTTGCAAATGCAGCAGATCTTTGATACATAATTCAAATCTGAAGTAGTTTGTCCCTTTATTACACTGTAATAAAGAGGAGATTGCTAGAGAGGGTACAGAGGTGGGCTACTAAGTAAGTAAAGGATTTGAAGCATGTGTTGAGTGTATGAAGAGTGGTTGAGGGTTGCTTAGCCTGAAGGAGATCAAGGTGTGACCTTATCGCTCTCCACAACTACCTGAAAGCAGGCTGTAATGAAGCAGGAGTTGGTCTATTCTCCCTAGTGGCGAATGACAGGGCAAGGGGAGATGGCCTTAAGTTGTACTAAGGGAGGTTCAGGTTGGATATGAGGAAGAATTTCTTTACTGCAATGGTTGTCATTGGAACAGGCTGCCCAGGGAGGTGGTTGAGTGATCATCCCTGGAGGTGCTTAAGAGATGGTTGGATGTTGCGCTGAGGGACACAGTTTAATGGTGTTTATAGGACTAGGACAAATGTTGGATTGAATGATCTTCAAGATCTCTTCCATCTGAAACTGTTCTATGATTCTATGATTCTATGATTCTGTGATTCTCTGATTCTATGATTCTATCAGTCAATGAACCAAAAAATCAACATCACATTCAATATTCAAGTAGCAACTACTTTCAGATGTTTTAGTAATGGTTTAGGTACTGGATTTCCATTGGATTCTTTCATGGGTATTAAGTCATGCTACATATCTTCTTGCATTCTCTTTTACTTCTCAGCTAAATGCTACAAGAAAATGATTTTTGGAAGAGCACAAATAATCAATAAATGTTATCAAGAGACTGGTGTTTGTCCTTCTTCCATAAATCAAGGAAATTGACAGCAAAACACAGAGCACAGTTGAAAAGCTGTCATCTTGATCAGTGGCATCCCACGTTTTTTGCTGCGCTTACTACACACTATGCAGTGCAACACTTGCCTTTTTAACACCAAGAGTGCTGTTGTATGCTGGGATTCTTGGTATCATCTTTGACCTCTAGATTATGCTGTATAGGGAACAGTCTGGGCAAACTATTTTCTCCTATCTGAAGCGCAATGGTTAAGCATTTATATTTAGAGAAAAGATGCTTGGCTATATATTGAATGTGAAAATTATTTTTCATTAGGTGTTGAACTGGTCCCCATCACTCCTTCAGTATTAAACAATCTTTCATCAGAAAAAGCATAGGCCATAGCCAGTCTCATTTTACTATTAATCTAACACAGATCTGGTTTCCTTTGTTGCCATAGGAAACCTAAGTGAATATGATGAAATGACCTGATTTCCCACTGTACAAGACAGATGATCTTGGCAATTGTATCACCTTCAGCAGCAAGACTTCAGCCTTAAACTGATCACAGTTAGGTCAACAGGCAATCTGATAGGCCTCTGTAAAGATAGGCAAATTTGTCCCCAGTCAAGGAAGCATAAATTCCAACTATGTACACTGTCATCACTGAACAAAACTTAGTGGTTTGGGCACTGCTTTCGTCTAAAATTCTTTTGCAAGAAGTTACACTTTGTCCCAGTTTGAGCTAAAAAGAATCAGTCCTGTTCAGTGATTCTTGCTTCTTCTAAAAGACTGCACTTTCTGAAGTCAGCAGCATGTTTTTGCAGACAGTGTGTGCTACTGGCAGTGACAACACCTGATGTTTACAGTCACTGCCTGGGACTGGGATGCAGAAAGGCTCTTGCTGATACTTATTCCTGTAGTGACCAAGGCCACTGCTGGCTCTTGTGTGCCACGCTGGGAGGGCTGGGTAGTAAGAGGGGTCACAAGGAAGTAAAGGGTTTCACCTCTGAGGGGGGTAATAGACAGGACAGGTGACCAAGAGGAGTATTCTGTTCTACATATGTCATATTCAGTATAAAACTGAGAGATCATGAGGATTTAGGTCTTCTTCCTCTTTCTCCTCTTCTGCAATGGCTGGCGTCCAGGGAGGACTCAGTTGGATTTTCTACCTTTGATCCCAATCCTGAGTTCCTGAATCCAGCTCCTGTGTCTAGTTTCCCGCCCCCTCTGAGCCTGAGGCTTCCTCAGTGCTGCCTGCTCTGCAGCATGAGGGGGGATTACTATCAGGGGGAAGGGAAGTTGGGTTCAATATTAGATTTCTATATATTTATATAGTTTACTATTTTTATTATTTCCTATTAAGTATGTTTTAATTTTCTTCCAATCCATAAGTCTCTCTACATCACTCTGTTTTCCTTCCTGTCTGCGGAGGGAGAGGGAGTTGGAGAACATTTGTCTGCTTTTAGTGGCTGGCCTAGCCTTAATCTGCGACCTACCTTTAGGGAGAAGAAAAGGTATCTACCTGAAATATTAAAATTAAAAAGTAGAACCAAATTATAATATGGAAACCAAAATGAATGAACACTTTTTCTTGTAGAGTTATGTTTCACGCTTTCTTTCGTATCTGCCATTATTTAGCTGCTGATCGAAATATTTCTTAAATGTGTGGCAGTTATAAGAATGCACTGTCTTCCACATAGATATCCTGGCAATCAATTCATTTGCTTAGTTTACAGCCCTTCCCTTAGCTGCAGACTCCCTTCTCTGTGCAATTACCTGCTTTCTCAGGCATTTTAGGAATTTTGCAGAACAACTCCCCTTCCTCTCCCCTGCAAAGTTTGTTTATACTGGCCAGCAAGCTCAGCATTTATTAGAGCTGCATAAACATAAGCACGTGATCACATGAGACTTGCTTAGTGGGAAACTAGGCTATAAATAATAAGGGAAATTTACTTTGGTTAGTACTTACAGATTTTTTTGCATATTGTATGCTTTTATAACCAGAAAAAATACATTTACAAGTGGAAATGATATGTTTATTGCTTTTACCATGTGTAAAACATTCATTTCATAGCCTTCACAGTATCATGGAATTTCTAAAGTACGTTTTTTAACAGTATTGCAGATAATGAATTAGTTTGGCATTTGTACCCACGAGCATATACATGTGAGGAAGCATATGCTTGTATAATTTTCTCAGTGACACTTTTCTCGGAAAAGAAGTCTCAAATAAACAGTTTGCCTGGTTAGCAATTCTCACTATTTAAAAAATATATAGTTCTGAAAAATATCTTACACGGTTATATTTTTATCTTGGCTGACCCTTTTCTGGAATAGCTTAACTGGGATGGAGAAGCAGGTGCATTTTGTTTTGCTTTTAATTTTATGGACTTGCATTCAAAGCTTTTCTAAGATTTCTATTTATGACCATGTTTGTTTTTTTTTTCTCTAAAGTAAAAAATAAAACCTACTGACTTCTTTTATGGCTAGTGCAAATTGCAAACATAAATCAGTGTACACTCATTCATGGTGCCTACATGCATAAAACAATATGGACTGGGGAAATGGCGGATATATATAATAGTCTTGCTTATGTTTTTAAACTATTTCTAGACAAAATTCTTTACACCAGGAAAAAAAAACCAAACCAAAGTTTGGTGGGAATAATATATATGAGTAAGTAGCAAGTATATGCAGGAAGATCATATGGGTTTTCTTAAGCCAAGGTGCTACAGTCATTATTGTGCATACAGGGAAACAGCGCAGTGACAGCTACTGAGACTCTGCTCTTACCGAAGTGGAAGCAGTGAAGACTCTAGTTACTGGGTAGTGGTATGTGAAGTGCTGGGATTGTTCTGTTCTTGTGTATTTCTTGACCAGATTGACCATTTTAAAGTTCTATCATCTCAGACTGTTAAAGAAGAAGAAGACAAAGAAGAGATGAAGCCTTAGATTTGTCTTACCAGTCTTAATGGTCAAAGTAGTAGTATGTCTGCACCAATAGATAAAAGTTGCATGGTTTAAGATAGATTTTCTTCTCAATTTTTCTATCAGAATGAACAAATAGCTGGTGGTTTTTTATGCAAATTTGCATGTAAAGCAAATGGGTGACTTACTTACAAACTGGCTCTGGCTCGCATGGTATTTCCATCCCACCTTTTTAGGCTGCAGGTCAGGATGTATCTCCACAATAAGAAAACAGAGCTCAGCTACCTCAGTGGGCCTATCATCTGCCCACAACATAAGACAGAGCTGTGGCCACTGAGGAGATAGTTGCTACCAGTTTCTCTGCATGGATGAAAAACTGCTTGCCTGAGAGAAGACGTTCCTAGTTCCCCAAATCCTGCCCAGCAGTCTGGGCCAGGCAGGCGTACTGTGTCTTCTCCTTCTAGACTACAGCAGCACAACAGCTTCCTCTTCAAAGGCAGCAGCAGTGGAGGCCATGAGGTGCTGGACATGAAGCGTATGTTCAGCAGCTGTCTGAACCTTGGAAGAAATGACAGTGAATCAGAAGGGGTTAAGAGCACCTGCCTGTTCCAAAGGATTCTTTAGAGGATCGTGCCTTCATTCACTGAATTTAGGTAGTTCCTAAGGAGTGTATTGTCCTCTTCATTCTAGTTAAAATTTTCCTAGATGTTGAATTTAAGAGTTCTGTGGGCACAAAACTCTCTGCTAATCAGTTTGATTCTGGGCAATAAATAGCAGTTATAGTGCTCTTCAGCATGATTTTCCTTAAGGAATAGTTGGGCTATTAACTGAAGTAATTATTTCAGGTAACCCATACACATCACATATATTCCATAATGCCTTAACAGCTGTAACAGAAAAGTGTTTCTCATATATACTGCTTATGAATACCAGCAATGAATATCAGCTTTGTAGAAATGCTTTTTCTTTTTCTTTTCTGCAAAATCCATATATAGAACCTGCCAGGACTTAATAGTCCACTTCCACAAATGACACAGGGGAATTTTTAGTAAATTTAGGTGAGATATTTACCACAAATTGGCTATTTTCTTTTTCTGTATTTTGTAAGAACAGTAAATTCCCACTGACTTTTCACTTTTATTGAACTTCATTTATGTTTGCTCACTACAGCTCCCTATTGTTGAAGAGGCACACGCTACTCTGATGTCAACCTGATGCTACATCTAGTTATGTACTCTGTGCCTAAGAAATGCTAAATGTTGTTTTTGATGTTCTTCCTGTCTCATTTTTGTCTTGTGCTTGTTTGCTAATTAACTGGAATCTACTGTAGATAAATACTCTCCAGAGAAAAGGTGTCTTTCTTGTAAACGAACCAATTGCTTCCAAGGCTTCATGATGGAGTTTGTGATAAAAACAAGTTTAGTGATAAAAGACACCATATTCCCTGTCTTTTATAATTCCACATTTTTTTTCTGAGATGCCCTCTAGCATTACATAATCTTGCAGAAGTCAACTTTTATTCATTTTGATAATGACCAACTTCTTGACATTGCCTTTGGATATACATATTTTCTTATCAGTGACAACAGTAGCCAGGTGCTGAAGAGTTCTACACATTTAAAGAGATATTTAGTATGGCTGTTAGCTACCAAAACATACTTTGAACTGTAAATACAATAATAAAACTCAATTGTTCATTTCACTATTTTAGAGATTCTTTTCTTTTTTTTCATCTAGAATAATGTGCATAATGATATAATAACTTGAGACCTAAACAGAGAGAAAAACTAAGATCAAACAAACATTTAGTTATGTGAGGTAACGATATCTCTTGTGATCTTACAGTTAAGGAACTATCTTACATTTCCAGGCAATGTATTCTCTCTGGCACAGTGGCAGATGCTATTTACTGTAAAAATGTAAAGCACAATTTCTTGGACAAATGAAATCTTTTTTCCTTGGTAACTTTTAGTGTAGCCTTAGAGTTACTTATGTTCTACATCTGTACTAGTTAGCAGAGAGGTTTGCCTAATATGAGAGTGATGGTAGTCCCTTCTGAAATGTCCATGCATGTTCACAGAGTTACATTAATATCCCATGGATAATCAGTTCAGTCTGTACCTCTTGAAGTGTTATAAAATGAGTCTATATAAACTACTAGCTTCCCAGACGTCTCTACCACATTCCTCTTGTTCAAGGCTGACAGCCATTTCTTTTGCCTAACTATACTGCCTGTGCATAGTAATAACATATATTGTAGGTGTCACATTTAGTTTTTTTTAATGAAGTTTCTATAAATTTAGCTCACTGTAACTTCACTTGATACTATTTTTGAACCATATACATCATTATCTGTAGCATGTCATTGCAATGATACATTGCTCTTCAGATTGTATTCTGGTTAGATAAACTCTGGATGGTTTTAACTCATTTTTCTGTAACAACTGCCAAATCAGGAGCTTGTCTTTGAGTTTTCAAGTTACTAAGAATTTCCTGGGTTTGTTTTTGTTCTTTTCATCAGTGCCATGGGTTTGAGTCTGGTGTGTTTTTTGTGAAAACATGAGTAGACTTGTTTGAAACTCCGAGAGCCCTCCCCACCCCCAAGTAGGAGTTAGACCTGCCTCTGGCCTGGGCCAGGCCAATCAGTGGCTCTGCTGTCAAGGTATTTAAGAGAAGATCCATTGTTCGTTTTAGTTCTCTTTTGGTTTCATCTTGTTTTGAGCTGTTCTATATTTAATGTTGGGCAGATTTCCTGTTGGAGTAGAGAGAGGAGAGAGGATAATAAAGGAACGTCACCCTGAGAAGAAAGATGAGGAGAAGAGTCCAAGAGGAGAAGGAGAGGGAGAAAGCTGTTGGAGCAGGACTTTTCCCTGAAGCCTGTGGTGGCTAAGATGGCAGGAAGATGATTGCCTGCCAGATGGAGGACTGACAGCAGGGAGGACGTCCAGAATGCGACGATATGTGCAGAGCCCTCTGTGAGAGGGGAGAAAGAACAAGCATTAGGAGCGATGTGCCTGAAGCCCTTGATGAACTCACGAGGAGAAAGAGGATTGCCTCCTATGAAGTGAACACCATGTGGCATGAAGAAGAGGCTATGAGGAGACCTCTTTCTCAAGGAGGAGCTGTCATGAACAATGAATAATGGCCAGATGGACTGTCCCCCCAATCCTTGCCCACCTTGCACTTACGGAGGAGGAGGAGGTAGCCAGGGAGATGGGAGAGTGGGCAGGGGGTTAAGTGTATTTAAGATCAGGTCTTTCTCTCACTACCCTACTTCATAAATGGTGGTGGTGAATTAAATCTATGTTTTTCTACCCAAGTCACTCTAGTTCTTTACCCATCACCTTAAATGGTAGATTATTCCCCTCTCTATCCTTAATCTCAAACCCTTGAACCTTTTTAGTTGAACTATCTCCCTCCACATCACTGTTGAAAGGGGAGTAGAGGGAGGAGTGAGCTGGACATGGCATGGTTCTTTATCTCAATTGGTTTGAACCACAACAATCACTATCATACTACCATCAAGCGACTCAGTTGCATAAAAGAGAAATAATTCAACATCTTATATTTTCATTTTTAGAAGTAGTATAATACTAGTACGAAGAGTCAACGATCATAAATATTACAGCCTATTTGTAAAAAGTATGTTATATTGACCCGTCATGTTTCAGGTGCCAAAGCTAAGCTAAAGGCAAATTTGAAATACCGTAATTTTAGAACTCAGCATCAACTATCTATCCTGCAACATTTCTGGAGAAGAAAATCCTTAGACCTGTCACACTGAGAATCTTTGTATTCTGAGATCTAATCTGCAGTGAGATTAAAAGTGATAAATAACTCCAGGCAGGATATTTTAGATTAAATATTATGATGATTTCAATCTTCTTCCCTCCCCCCCGCCATACCATCTTTTTTAAAGAGAAAGCTACTGTGTGAATTTTAAAAACATATGTTTTGAAGCAAATTAATTAGTTTCTAAGGATTGCATTTCTGATTTTGTCATTAATCAGTTCCTGGATTTACAGATTAATTATTTATTTTCATATTGCTCATTACTTCTCTTTGCTTTGCAGAATTATACTTAGATACAAGCAGAAGGTAGAACAATTAATTATTTTTCTCAGTAACCTTTATATGCATTCCAGAAGGAACTTAATTTTCAGTTTGAAAACTTTTGGGACCCTTTTTTTTCCCCAAGTACTTTAAACATATAATCTATCTCACTCTAATGAAAACATTGTTTTCCTTGATAGAGATCTATATATAAATACAGATTAGAAATTTGCTGAATAATTCATATAAATCTTTTCTGAATTCATGTCTTGTAACTACTTATGAAAAACAACTCATAATTCACGTTGAGTACATAAATATTTGAGTGTTTTGTCAAACTTGAAGTATCCAAAAATCGCTTTATGTATCGTATAAGATAAACAGAAAGAAGACTTAAAATAGCTGATCCCATAAAATTCTCATACATTTGCTAAGGATAATTAAAATTATTACTAGCAGAAAATAATTATTCTACACCGCACTAACTTACAACATACCATATTAAGCATATGTGATAATAGATGCTTAAGCTGTAAAGTAATAATGTCAAGTTTTTCCCCCAGAACTGGCAGCTCGATTGTATGTTACTGAACACTGTCAGTGGAATGTCAAGAAACAGTACCTCTTAAAAATATGCAAATCAATATTTTGTTTTGCACATGCCAAAATCCCATGCTATGAGCAAATACTTGGCTTAATATAGTTGTTTGTCAATGAATTTTAGATATACATATAGAGTTATTTCAGTGCTTTTAGATGTGAAAGATACTTAATTACTGTATAAGTCTTAACTTTCTAAAAAGGTGTATATATTGTCAAATGTATTTATTGCTCTAGGATGCATTAGGGTTCCTTGTAAAACCTATGAGTACTTTTCTGGTAGAAGGTGGCATTTTTTAGCTAAGAAACATCTTCAGTCTAACTGGTGGAGTCAGGTTCCAACAAACTTAATGAATCTATTCACTAATTAACTAACTAAATACACTACAGACGTATTAAAAATTATAAAATATGGCTATATTTATCTGTAGTCATGTTGTGGTTTTTTTAACGTGTGATAGAATTTGAACTGACAGACACACAATTCTTCTCATTCTCCATTTCCTAACTCTCATGTTAATGTACTTAGGAAGCGTAAGCACTTTTTCAGTGCATCCTGTTAATGTTGACAATTCCAATGCAGTGTACTGGCATTAATGACAGAACAAAAATGAAGTATGGATGTCTTAACTTTTTTTTTTATTAAAAAGGAAGCATTCTTTCAAAATTATTAAGCAAAGTAAATGCTGACATTTAAAAAAAGTCAGTTATTTGACCTAGGATAATTTATGCATATAAAGATCTGGGCTAACTGCAAAGGAACAATGAGGCCTGAGGGTATATGTTTTTCTACCCACCCCCTGTCTTTCTTCAAACATATTCAGGTCACAAAGTACAGTTAATTAACTGATGTATTTTCTTTGCTGGAAGCACTACTGAATATTCTATTCATTTTAATTGTTTCCGTGTCCATAGCTTGAAGGAAAAAAAAATAATTACATACTGTATAGCAGTCCAAATGCATTGCAATTATCTACCTTATTATCCCATTGGCCCATCTTGCATTGGAGTAAGCGGACGACAGATCTGACAGCATACAACATTTCTTGCCATGTATTATTTTAAGTTGATTATGTGCTACTTTTCTATGCATCACAGTCTGTTTGTATTGCATTAATCTTATCTCTTTCATATATAGCAAATAAAATATTTTATGTTCACAGAGCAAGATGGAACACAGTATCAGATTGTGATTCACTTGCTGACTGGCAAGTTAAAATGTTCCTTTCTTCCCAGATTTCTATGTATCTATCTGCAAGGGCAGACTGGTGTCATGAAAACAGCATCTGGGTCTATGAACATTACCAAAAGGATGAAGCTGGATACAGAAAGAAAGACAGGAGATAGTGTACAATAGAGCAGAACCCACAGAACTTAACAGCGTGGATTTTGAAGAAGATGCTTCAGGAAAACGAGTATAAAGCATAAAAATGATGGTGAAACTCTGTTCTAAGTCTAATGGTGAAAAAGCATGGTGGAATTTTTTCACTGGATTTCTAATGGATTTTTCTGTAAACTTGGCTCTGAAATCTAGTTTAGCAGAGCACTTGAGCATGTGCTTAAGTTCTAAACTTATGTTTTTTAGCTACTGAATTAACAGTTCAAGCAAATCTGAAAGAAATTACAAAAATGTGTATAATGATAATACAAATAATTTCTGAAAGAAAAGAAAAACATGAGAAGGATCATTAGGTAAAAAGCATTTTAATGAGTCTAATTGTATTACTTGCACTCACATGTCTGATGTGAATGAGGAATCTATACAAAAGAATCCTAACTAATACACTACATACCCAGATCCTACCATTTAAATTTACTGAGCTCCAGATATTGTTAAATTAACATAAAAAAAAAAGTCTAAGAAATGTTATTTGGTTAAGGAAAATAATGGACTTAATGTTGGTGGCCATTATGAAAAGATTCTGCTTTTGTTCATTTGAGTAGTTATCATACATGATTAACCATCTCATAGACAGGTCGTGGACTGATCAGCCAATGAGCTTCAATTATTCTTGTCCCAAAAATAATTCTGGTGCTCCAGCTTGATGTCCAAGACTATTGATATAAAACGTGAGCAATGAACACTTTCCTTTGTACTATAAATCTTTAGTCTCTCCTTTCCCTGCCCTCCCTCCCCCTTTGACGTTTCACAAGAAAGCTGCCTAATGTAGCATAGCATAAAATAGACTTCAGTGATGTGATCTTGGTTGGAAAGACTATTTCAATTATATTCTTCTTGCTGACGTTTACGATTAAAAGCAATGAGTATCTTCTGGGAATAATCAGTTTGACAGATTGGGATTTCGGGAAAGTATTAACACAGTTGAAAATGAATAGGTAAAATATAAATCTCAGCAAGTAAAATGTTAACATCTACTTCCAGAGCTCTGATTGTTATGATGTAAATACTCTTAAAGTCCTGTATTAACAAGAAAGTATTTGTTTTGAAAAGCATCTTTTATGCACACGGCTGTGGATTTCATTATGTGTTGTTTATCTTGGTTTATTGTAAATCCCCAGGAAAGTGACAGCACTTCAGGATAAGGTAATCAATTGTACTTAATAGCCTAGGAACTGTTGTCTTGAATCGGAGTAGTATAGAGGCCCTAGAAGCCTAGATGGGCAATGAATACAGAGCTAATGTGAGGAAAAGTGTGGCTTCTTCTCTGGGACTCCTGAAGGGACTCTTACTAGTGTCTCACAGAGGGGACAAAGTAGAGACTTAGTATTCACTTACCTTTCTTGTAAATAAAATAATATTCCAGTTTTATCAGAAGTACAACAGGACCTCCATCGCTGCATTGAGAAAGACAAACACCCTGTCTGACTCAGGATTTTATTTTAACCACAGACAAGAACAGTTATTTAAGGAGGAGTATTTGAAACCCAACACTTCTTAGGCTCCTTCATATTTGTGTATGAATTCCTATGAAAAATAATTAAAATCTTTGCTATCTTGAAAATGTATTTCCTGTTACTTCACTCAACACAGTGTATTATGATTTTCCATGACAGACAGCAAAATAGGCAGAATCCTGCAACATGATAGCATCCTGTGATGTTCCTGAAAGAAAAAATAAACACCTGGTTGCAAGTGAAAGGGAAGGATGCTGCTTTTGAGAAGCAGGAGATGCTTTCATAGAGTTTGTTTAGAGAAGAAAACCTTAAAACTTCTGGAATAGAAAGCAAAACTTGAGGATAGGGACCATTTTGGGAAGATACCATAGACAGAGAAAGATATTTATAATGGGTTATTTTGTTCCCAATTCATACAGTTTTGTGATTAAATGAAATACGTTTTTAGAGATTGCAAGCCTTTTGATACTCTTTATAGAACTTTTGAAAGAAGTGGGACTATTTCACCGAAGGGCTCTGACTCCTCTGTAATCCCTTGATACAATCTTCACCTACAATGGATTCCATTAGGAAAAGTAGAATTTTTAATTTAGCTAATAAGTGAAAACAGCATCTGTTACAAAATGGCCAGTTACAAAACTGAATTTCCCAAAAGACAGAAATCCTACAGCTAAAAGCCCCAGTTTCAAGCTGTCTCTCAAAAACAAAACAGTAGAATACAGAATTAGATCACAAGGCAGGGCATTTTCCTATGTCTCAAAGACACATCTTCTATAAATTAGCTTACCAACAACAACAAAAAAAAACGCTTTCAAACTATTTATCAACTCTCAGTTCAACAGATTGATTAGAGTTGTTATTGACACTTGGATATTTAATGCAATGTTATACATAACTTCAAATTCTTCAAGTAAATGAATTTACTTGATAGTTAGGATCTTGAGCTTGTACAAATGTATCTCTTGGATCTCTGGTTCAATAAATTGTTCACTATCCATCTAGCATATTTTCTTCTGAAGACAAGTGGAAATTCTCTGGCCAGATGAATAATGATTCTTGTCAAGCTTTTGCCTTAGTCTGTAGACTCACTGGATAAAGTATAGAAATAATTTATTGTGCAGGAGCTGAACTCCTCACTCCCTTCCAAGACTGTGCTAACCAGGAAGATCAGAGCTGTGCTCTGCACACCCTCCTTGTAAATCTTCTGTTGTTTCCTGTGCAGTGATACAGTTTCAACAAAGAAGGTGGATACTAAGAGGACACAGCTGCGATTTGGCCTCCCTTATAGTCTGACATTTCTCTTGGTGTTGAAAGATGTGGACTTGATTTTCCTCAGGCAAGGAATGGTATTAAAACCAAGACTCTGTCTCAGTCTTTTAGCTACTATATATGAACTATTTTTTCTTCATCTCTGCTTTAAAATAAAGCAACCACAACTCTATTTAATAAACAATTAATTAACAACAAAAAACTGATCAAGAGGATGGCTGTTCCGCGTACTTGGAGAGCACTGGCCAAGAAGTTTCTAGTTTTGGCTTGGAGCTTCACAGGAGCTGTGAGCTAATCTCATCTGCAATGGGTGTCTTGAGAAGCACAAAAATAGAAGCACTCAATTTTTAAGTGAAACATGGCTATGTATTATACATATCGAATGTCGTATTAAATGCTTGTGTGTGCATTAAATGTTGACGCCTCCAATTTTATATAAATAAGTGCATGGACCGGTTTGGGGGGTGCTTTCAATATAGATGCAAGTACTTCAGTTTTTGCCTAAGGCCAAATTTAAGTACCTCAGTTACTTAATGGGTTGTACCCTAAAGCTCTGTGAACAAATCTTTATTTGCCCTAAATTCAGAAAGCTCTGCTGATAACAACACTTCATTTTAAAGCAAAAACAAATCTCAGAATTCTGTATTGTTTTTGATATTCAGCTTTTTTAGAGCATGGATAAGTCTTTCTGAGGTACAAAGACTTTGACTAATTCAAACAAACACTTCATATTATCTCCATAGGTATCTGTCATAAAGTTTTGCTCCAATCACCCCCCAAATATTCCTTCTATATTTTTCTGAAAGTACTCATAGAAAAGAAAATTTTATTTGACACCTGAGTTACTTTTCAGTCAGAAAAATGATGATAGAGAATTAATAGGGCAGAAATATGAGGTAATATTTTAAACAGTGTTTTCTGGACTGCTTTTATAGTACTGAATTTCAAACTGAGCCATACCTGATTACTCAGAAAATTAGAAAATTTTACATATTGGCTTTAAGAGTGTGTTTCCTTTTTCTTAAATAGAATTGATTATTGTTATTTTGAAACTACTTCTGACAAATCCTCAGGGTAGCATGGCCTGCATAATATATATATGTTCTATCGCAGTCCCCAAATCCACAGCTAACACTTCAAAATGTGGCTATTGCCATCTTTGGTTTTTTTTTTCAGTCTTTTGCAAGGCGCTACGTTGTAAGATTTTGTACAGATTCAAGCTTAGGCTCTAACATTTCCTTCTATCAGGTATCTGACTGTGATACTTAAGAAGCTAGGAGTAAGAATTTGATGAACTGCTACACCTTATTAAGTAGCCTTAAAGTTTGAAGGCTTTCTAAAGATTTTCAAATGGCTTCATTGAATTACTGTCGATACACCTGTGCAATGAGCTCACTAATCAGAATCCTCACTAATCAGAATTCTCACTAATCAGAATTCTCACAATATTAACAATGTTGTTAGAAAGGGGACATTTGACTAAAAGGTAATGTAATTGCCAATTTCTTTAATGTGCATTCTTAATGAATTTTATCAGAAGGCTGATTCACATAGAACATGCACAATTAACTGTGTCCACATTTAATGCACCACTATTGCCACATTAGCCTTGGTTTCATTACTTCTTGGAAGTGCTTTTCTTCTAAAGTATAATGTGCAGAAAAGTAATACCCTAAGCATTACATACATCTAAAAAGTCACTTTCTAATTGCTCTTGTTCACCAAGTTATGATGCACAAACAAAAGAGAATGGGTGTACAATGCAAAAACGTACTAAATCAATTGAAGAAGAGAATCAAGTCTCTCTTTTATCTTGTGTTGAAGTAAAAACAGAGATATGATTTATGCTTTTCATTCAATAGCTGATTACTAGAGTGCAGAAGACTTTATTATTAAAAACCTGTTTTATTAAAATACTAACATAAATTTTTAGCAGGTTAAGGTTGTGTTATTAGATCGTAAAATTATAGATGAATTACTGCTTCTTTTCAAATGTATTTACCCTGTCTTGCATAAGATTGCTTTTAAATACTCAGTGCACAGTATTCTTAGTCAAACTAATAGTGTAGGTTCTTAGAAAGCCTTTATTCAAGTTTTTTTTTATTTTTCTCCAGGATTTGTTCTTTGTTTCTGCCTTTCAACTTCTGTTTTGAATTTCCATGTCAATTTAATTCTGAAACTGGGTTAAACATTTTGTCTTTCCCTGTCAGGGCAAACAGACATACAGATCTATCTCATGTTAAGAGTGAACAAAGCTGCTAAGCTCAAATGGCTCCTACCTTTTGACTATGGTGTTCCTTCTCCATCTCCAAATCCTGGTGATCTTTAGAGGAGGGTAGACACAAGGAACAGGAAAATATTTGGGCTGCATTATCTCACATGAAATGCCAGACTTACATTACACAACTATGACAGTTCTATATGACATAGATGCAGCTACAACACAGAAGCTTTGATTGGACCCACAACCCTGGCAAAACTGCTGCTAGAATACCCTGCTTGAGTTCTGGGTGCTGTAACCTGTCAGGAAGGATCACATAACTCTGCTGTATTCTCCCTAGCCCTGAGCAGGCTGCAAATTGCAGGTAGCAAGCAATGAGGCTGCAGATGTGTGTGGGTACATCTTTGCTGAGCTGTGCAGGGGACTGCATCTTGGTACTTCTGCATCTGTCACACAAGTTGCAGAACACATGAACTTTCTACAGGAAACCAAAATATGAAAGCTTTTTGTTTAGATATTTTGAATATAAAGATTGTTTGAAATTCTAAGACTACTTGTTCTGTTATTTTATCAGCTCATAATTATGACTTGATTGATATTTGTAGACTAGGTTAGTATTTTCTTTGTTTCAAGTAGCAGCTGAAATGAGTTTATGTTAAAATGGTAATAGACAGATCCTGCAGAGAAGTTACCGAAAAATAACAAGGCATTAAAATCAAGCGTCTTTTGTCTGGAAATCTTTTAATGAATATTTTGACTACATTTTTTCTAAAGATTAAGAATTTTTGTGACATTTGTTTACATTTTCAGAAAGTTCCTTCTCTTTGAAATGAATTAAGACCCAAACAAAATTACCTTGCAGAAATATCTGGTAGTAGAGTTAGGGAGAACCTTGTTAAAAGTACTTAGATATAACAGTTCTGAGTTATTATGAAGTATTTCGGATTTTTTTTGTTCTTCGGTATTTTGGTCCCATTGTGAGTTGTTTAAGATTTTAATTTAGGTTTCTTTATTTATATAGAGTTTTATAGATTATATATTCACACAGTCTCCCATAATAAGATACATAGTCAACAGTATGAATAAAATGCAATGGACTGTGTGACAGAATCACAGAGCAGCTGAGGTTGGTTGGGACCTCTGGAGGTCATCTGATTCAACTACCATACTTAAGCAGGGCCACCGAGGACCTGTTGCCCAGGATGATGTCCAGATAGCTTTTGAAGATCTCCAAGAATGTAGACTCCATCTCTGGACAACCTGTGTCAGCGCTTCATCACTGTCGCAACAAAAAAGCATTTTCTGAAGCTCAGGAGAAAACTCCCATGTTTCAGTTTTTGCCCATTGGCTCTGGTCCTGTCACTGGGAGCCTGGCTCTATCTTTGCACCTTCCCTTCAGATATTTGCATACATTGATGACATCCCTCCCCCGAGCCATCTCTTCTCTACACTCTCCATCACTTATAAAACTTATCTATAAAACCTCAGAAATTCTGCAAAAGCCCCACAAGCTTGCACTCTAAATGAAAGAGAAGAATCAAATCACAAGTACATATACAAACAGTGACACAAGAAAACAATATTGATTTTTACGTAGGCATAATAACCAAAAAAGAGTTTTAACAACTGAAGTTAAATAGAATAAAGGATTTGTTTTGTTGGAAAAGGAGAAGAAATCTCTTGAAATTTGCCAAGTATGAAGCACAAGTTTTTATTGTGGGGTGAGTGCATTATAGCACTATGAGAAAAAAATTTCATGTAGAAATATGTTTTTTAAACAAATGATTTTGAGAGAACACAGATCTATCAAAGGGGACTGAAAGTCAGACTTGAAACTGTATACGCTCCCCAGACCCTAATAAAAGACGGGCTGCTTGTGATCACAGAAGAGAAAAAACTTAACACAAGAACTTCTTCATGCCGTCTCTCAACATCCCCCCAAAAAAACAAACAAAAAAATCCCAGCTACAAAACTAAACAACTAAAAAACCTGAAAAGAGACAAAGACCTAATTGTGGCTGGTTGACTGATATAGTGCCTTTCACTCATCGCTTATAAGAGTAGGCAGAATTTGCCTATGTCATGATTTGAGCCAACTGCCTGGGCCAACACAAAAAGAACCACTTGGACACTCCCTCCCTCCCTCCCTCCTTCCTGCATCCCCATCACCACAGGGATGTAGAGAGAGAAAATTTAACTAAAAAGGCTCAAGGACTGAGATTAAGACAGGGACGATGAATTCACCACTTATGATCACGGGCAAAAAATAGAGCACACTTGGGACGAAGACATAAATTTAATTTGCCACTACCATTTATTAACTACCTCAGAGTAGGATAGTGAAAGAAAGATGTAAATAAATGCAATCTGATCTTAAATATGCTTTCCTCCTAACCACTCCCATCTTCCTGGCTGCGTCCTCCCTCCATTGATGTAAGGGGAGGAAGGGGATGCAGAGTGCAGTCCCATTTGCCATTACCCATTGCCCATGGCAGTCCTTCCTTCTTGAGGAATAGGGCTCCTGGCCATCTTTCTCTTACTGCCACGTGGTGTCCCTCATGAGACGCAATCCTCTCCTTCCACATGAGTCCATCCCACTTGAATTTGAGGGTCACTTCAGGTGTGTCGTCTGCTCCTGCCCAATCTCTCTGCCCCCCCGGTATGAAATTGTCTACGTAATGCCACATCTTGGATGTTTTCCCCACTGCTTATCCCCTCGATTCTCAGGCAACCATATCTCTGCCATCTCATTCACCACGGGACTCTAGGGAAACACTCTGCTCTGGTACCTTTCTTCCTGGCTTTCCGCATCAACTGCATTCCTTTGCTTTCCTCTCACCTCTCCATCCTTCCAACAGAAAAATGCCTCAACAAAAAAAAACAGTACAGACAGGAAGAGGAAGAGGAAGAGGAAGAGGAAGAGGAAGAGGAAGAGGAAGAGGAAGAGGAAGAGGAAGAGGAAGAGGAAGAGGAAGAGGAAGAGGAAGAGGAAGAGGAAGAGGAAGAGGAAGAGGAAGAGGAAGAGGAAGAGGAAGAGGAAGAGGAAGAGGAAGAGGAAGAGGAAGAGGAAGAGGAAGAGGAAGAGGAAGAGGAAGAGGAAGAGGAAGAGGAAGAGGAAGAGGAAGAGGAAGAGGAAGAGGAAGAGGAAGAGGAAGAGGAAGAGGAAGAGGAAGAGGAAGAGGAAGAGGAAGAGGAAGAGGAAGAGGAAGAGGAAGAGGAAGAGGAAGAGGAAGAGGAAGAAAGAAAGAGAAAGAGAAAGAGAAAGAGAAAGAGAAAGAGAAAGAGAAAGAGAAAGAGAAAGAGAAAGAGAAAGAGATTCAGTCAGGTCCTCTTTTAAATGCACTGATCACAAAGGAGTCAATTGACTTGACCTTGTCCAGAGGCAGGTCCAACTTTTACCTGGGGTTGGGGAAGGCTCTTAAAGTTTCTCAAGAATCATCCTCCAGAGCCCTCTCCACACTTCCAAAAAACCCCTCGAGACTCAAATCCATGACAGAGAAGCAAAAAATTAGTATAGAACAGGATTTTTGATTAGTTAAGAGTGTTTTGATATAGACTCATAGAATCACAGAATCTCAGAATAATAGAATAAAGAATCATGGAATCATCACTGAATCATCACAGAATCATAGAAAGGTTTGGGTTGGAAGATGCAAGACCTTGCACCTGACCTTGTTGAACTTCATGAGTTTTGCACAGGTCCATCTCTTCAGCTTGTCAAGCTTCCTCTGGATGGCACCCCTTCATTTCTGTGTGTCAACCGCACCGCATAGCTTGGTATTGTCAGTAAATTTGCTGAAAGTGCACTCAATCCCACTGTCCATCTTGCCAACAAAGATGTCAAACAGCACTGGTCTCAATATCAACCTCTGAGGAACAGCACTTTTCATTGATCTTCACTTGGACATTGAGCTGTTGATTGCAAATTTTGAGTGCAATCATCCAGACAATTTCTTACGGACCAATTGGTCCGTCCATTAAAACCATGTCTCTCCAGTTTAGAGACAAGGATGCCATGTGGGACAGTGTCAAATGCTTTGCACAAGTCCAGGTACATGATGTCAGTTGCTCTTTCCATATCCACCAACTTTGTAGCCCTGTCATGGAAGGCCACCAAATTTGTCAGGCAGGATTTGCCCATACTGATTACCCATATTGAATGTCACCTCCGTATTTTCTGTGTGCCCTAGCATAGTTTACATATTGTTCTATACTTCATAAGCTGCATGTGATAAAAAAGGTCCACGTGAAAGGGAAGTTTTTTATGTTTACTTCAAATATTTTTCATGACCTTCCTTATGGAATGACACCAACAGCAGAAACTATCTGCAGAATATTGGCAATATTAACATAGCTCACTTTCTTCTTCTCTTTACTACTCTGGGATCTGTAAAATATGACAGCTGCAGGTGCATTTTCTAGAATATTTAACAGGAATGGAGCTAAAGCTGTAAACAGGTATCATATTATGTACACATATATAAATGCAAGAACCTAAAGTAATTAACTAAAAATAATAGTGCAACAAGTTATTAGAGAAAAAAAATTGCATCTGAATGGACTGAAAAATCTGAAAGATGCTCAGATAGTGACCTTGTATAAAGAACTTGATAAAGGAAGTTGTTATGCATATTGTATTGGATCAGGCTGAAGTGGAGTTAATCTTCCCACAGCAGCTCTCTCTCTTTTGTGTCTTTTTGAAGTGGTAGCTAGAAGGATGTTGATAGCATCCCAGTGTTTTGATTACTGCTAAGCAGTGCTCACACAACATCAAAGCTGTTGTTTTCCAACATCCCCCAACGGGAGGCTGGGGGCAGGCAACATCCTGTGAAGGGATACAGCCAGGCCAGCTGACCAAGACTGACCAAAGGGGTTTTCCATACCATATGGCATCAGCTTAGACATAAAAGCGAGAGGGAAGAGGGAAACAGGGAGGGCATTCTTTATTTGTGTTTGTCCTCTGGAGCAACCGTTACTCGTACTGGAGCCCTGCTTCCTGGGAAAGCAGCCGGACATTGCCTGCTGATGGAAAGTAGAGAAAAATATTTGTTTTGCTTTGCTTCCATGCATGGTCTTTGCTTTTGCTACATCAAAGTGCTTTTTATCTTAACCCATAGGCCTCATGTTACATCTTCCCTCTCCCCTGTCCATCTAAAAAAGGGGACTGACAGGGCAGCTTTGGTGAGTTCCTGGCCTCTATCCAGGGCCAAACCACCACACGTATGCATAGCATGTATACAATAACACAAATCAGAAGCAAACTCCATGATGACGGCACAACAAAAGATGGCACAAGGGATAGCAGGGCTTGTTAAGAGGGCTTTAAACTAGGTTTGAAGGGGAAGGGGATGAAATCAGTCCTAACAGAGTGAGGCATCGGCATAGCCTATCTATGATTGTGGGTAAGTACATCAGCAAGATCCTTCCATTTGCCATCTCATCAGAGGTAGAACAGGGAAATCCATGTGGCAGCAAAGACTTAAGCACTATTGATGGATTACAGACAGAAGGAAGAGCATCTGAGGTGCTGGAGAAGTGCTGGAGAAGGAATTTCAAGCCAGCAAGTCACCTGCAGTGAGGACCCAACTGAAATGCCTCTGTGTGAATGTAGATAGTATGAGGAAAAAGCAAGAGGAGTTAGAGATACGTGCTCGCCTGCAGGGCTATGGTATCATTGGTATCATGGAGACACAGTGGGATGACACCTATGACTGGAGTGTGGGAATGTAGGGACATCAGCTTTTTAGGAGGGACAGGCAGGGAAGAAGGGGAGAGGATGCTGTCCTTCATGTCAGTGACAGGTTGGAATTCACAGAGCTCTGTTTAGGGATGGATGAGGAAACGACTGAGACCTTATGGGTCAGGATTAAAGGGAAGGCACAGGCAGGTGACATTGTAATGGACATCTGCAACAGGCCACCTACCAGCATGACCAATGGGATGATGCTCTCTATAGACATGTAGAAGCAGTCTCATTTTTGGAAGCCCTGGTCCTTATGGGGGATTTCAACCATCCCGACATCTGTTGGAGCGACAACACGGCAAGGCTCCTGGAATGCATCAATGACAACTTTCTGCTCCAAATGGTAGAGAAACCTACAAGAATAGGTGCTTTACTGGACCTTGTTCTTACCAACAAGGAGGCATTTGTGGGGAGCATGCAGCTCAAGGATAGCTTTGGCTGCAGTGACTATGAAATGGTGGAGTTCAGGATCTTTAGGGACAGTGGGAAAGAAGGGCAGTAAGCTTACAACCCTGGATTTCAAGAGAGCTGACTTTGGCTGTCGCTACTTGGTGGAATTCCATGGGGTAAAATCCTGGACAAAGAAGAGGCTCCCAGGAAAGCTGGTTGATATTCGGGGATCATCTCCTCCAAGACCAAGATCTATGCATTTTAACAAAGAGGAAAGCTGATATGGATATCAGATGGCCCGCATGGATGAGCAAAGAACTCGTGGACACTCTCAAACAGGAAAAGGTAGCCTATAGGGCATGGAAAATAGGACAGGCAACCGGGAGGGATTACAGAGAAGTTGCCCGCTTAGCCAGGGATCGGGTTAGGAAAGGCAAAGGCCTGTTGGAATTAAATCTGTCTAGGGATTTCAACAACAATAAGAAAGGCTCCTATAGATATGACAGTAACAAAAGGAAAACTAGGGAATATGTAGGATCACTCCAGAAGGAAACGGGAGCTGATCACACAGGATACTGAAAAGGATGAGGTTCTCAATGACTTTTTTGCCTCAGTCTTCACTGGCAAGTGCTCCAGCCACACTGCCCCAGTTGCAGAGAGAATAGGCAGAGATTGAGGTACTGAAGAACCACCCACTGTGAGTGAAGAACAGGTTTGGCATCATTAAAAGAACCTGAAGGTGCACAAGTCCAGGAGACCTAATGAGATCCATCCATGAGTCCTGAGGGAACTGACAGATGAAGTCACTAAGCCACTTTCCATCACATTTAGGAAATTGTGGCAATCTAGAGGAGTTCCCACTGACTGGAAAAGAGGAAACATAACCCCAGTCTTCAAAAAGGGGAAAAAGGAAGATCCATCGAACTACAGGTCTGTCAGTCTCACCTCTGTGCCTGGCAAGATTAAGGAGCAGATCTTCCTGCTGGAAAAGCTATTAGGACACATGGATATAGAGACCATTGGAACATGGCTTCACCAAAAGCAAATCATGCCTGATGAACTTGGTGGCCTTCTATGATGGTGTTACACCTTCGGTGGATAAGGGAAGTGCAACCAATGTCATCTACCTGAATGCAAAGGGTTTCACACTGTCCCACATGACATCCTTGTCTCCAAACTGGAGAGACATGGATTTAATGGATGGACCAATTGGTCCGAAAGAAATTGGGTGATAGCACTCAAGATGTTGCAGTCAAAAGCTCAATGTCCAAGTGGCAGCCAGTGACAGGTGGTGTCGTGCAAGGATCGGTACTGGGACCAATGTTATTTAACAGCTTTGTTGGTGACATGGACAGTGGGATTGAGTGTACCCTCAGCACGTTTGCTGATGACACCAAACTGTGTGAAGTGGTTTACACATTGGAGGGAGGGCAGGCCGTTCAGACGTACTTGGATAGGCTTGAGAGGTGAGCCCATGCAAACCTCATGAAGTTCAACAAGGCCAAATGTAAGGTCCTGCATCTGGGTCAAGGCAATCCCAAGCACAAATACAGGCTGGGGGGAGAACAGATTGGGAGCAGCCCTCAGGAGAAGGATCTGAGCATGTTACTCAATGAGAGACTCAACATAAACCGACAGTGTGCACCTGCAATCTAAAAAGCAAACTGTGTCCTGGGCTGCATCAAAAGGAGTGTAACCAGCAGGTTGAGGGAGGTGATTCTCCCCCTCTACTCTCCTCTAACGAGGCCTCGTTTGGAGTAGTTGATCCAATTTTGGAGTCCACAGTACAAAAAAGACATGGATCTTCTGGAGCAGGTCAAGAGGAGGGCCACAAAGGTTTGAGGGCTAGAGCATTCCTACTGTGAAGACAAGCTGAGGAAGCTGGGGTTATTCAGCTTAAAAAAGAGAAGGCTTCCAGTACATGAAGGGACACTACAGAAAAGCTGGAGAAAGGCTTTTTACAAGGGCCTGTAGTGATAGGTCAAGGGGCAATGACCCGAAACTGGAAGAGGGGAGATTTAGATTAGGTATTAGGAAGAAATTCTTCACCATGAGGGTGGTGAAGCACTGAAACAAGTTATCCAAGGAAGCTGTGGATGCCCCATTCCCAGAGGTGTTCAAGGGTAGGTTGGATGGGGCTTTGAGCAACCGGGTCTAGTGGGAGAGAGGTGTTCCTGCCCACAAAAGAAGTTTAGAACTAGATGATCTTCAAGGCCCCTTCCAATCTTGACCATTCTATGATTCTATGATGCTATGTCTCATGAAGTATTGTTATACCTGATTCCCTGAGATGACCCTAATAAAAAATATTACAGAGTAAAAGGTAAGTGTGGATTCTCAACTGTTTTTGCAATGTGTGATGTCTGCCTTGGTAACAGCTGACCTGCAATTTATTGGATATTAATATTAATGATTTACAGTGAAGTATACATTCAATGCATGAAGGATGTAGTTTGTTTCATTTATCCTCTATTTAATAAGCCATAAAATAATTGAGCATCAATGAAAAGGGCAACAAAGTCAGAGTTTAGTCTGTATTTTATGCAGGCAAATTATGGAATGGCACTTGTAAAGTATGTGTTCCAACTTGCTGACATGTTCTTCAAGAGAGAACTAAGGAAAGTTCTTTAAGTGTTGGAAGTAAGTGTCTCTGGAGATTTACTGTGAAGCTGAGGATACACAGAGACATAAGTAAGGTTGAGTAAAAAACTCACTGTATTGGAGGCTTCGAGCTACCACTTGATGAAAATGACAATGCACATAAATGAGTGGGAAGCCATGTCTCCCAGCTATAGTGTAGGCACATGAGTTGTGTCCAGTGTCATGCCCTTAGACAGTCGTGTCGTATGAAGAAATAGCTGTTTTATCTCTTCAAAACTCAAAAAAAGGAAAGGAGAAGAATTATTCTCATCAGTTTGCCTGAAAAGATCTGGGACAGATGGTCAACCAAGACCTTATAAATGTACTGAACATTTAAAAAGAGTATTTGATACTTTAGTGTATGAAAAAAATCAACATGATTCATTGAGTATTTTGAAGGGTATATTTATTTACTATACTACTATTTCTAGAACATGTGTTTATCATTTTACTTGATCTCTCTAGTGAATCAATATATATTTATTTTCCCTTTGTTTAACTAGCCTACTATACTGAATAATGCAGCATGATGATTGCACTCCATGAACAAATGATTTGAGATTTCTTTCCACTTCTTAGTTCATAAACCCTGCAAACTAGTGTCGGTAACCATAATTTCATTTTTCTAGAATACTTGTGCCACAGTCTTCACAATCTTTGAAGATCTTGCAGTCCAAAGATTGTCATTGTTTAGACGCTTTTGCACCGTGCACATAATAGGTCCACATTCACTGATTCAATAAAAATTTTTTTTCACAAAGTTTAAATTTACATGTTTTATATACAACTTCCATGTGGTTAATTTCTTGAATTTTCTGAAACTATGGTAGTCATCTATGTGGCACTTTCAGAAATGATGTAAAAATCAGGAAAGGATTACCAAAAATTAATAACTATATATTTGAAAAAGAAAACCAGCAAAAGCCGTAATTCAAGAAGAAGAAGGGGGGGGGTGGGGAGGGCAGTGAGCAGGGAGGAGGGGGAAGGAAGAGGCTGAAGAGAGTCTGGAAGTTTTTTGGGGAATGTTCTTTGCCTGTCAGATGGCTTCATTGGTGAATGACAACATTTACAGGAATATGTGACAGGGAAGACTAAGTATTTTCTCATTATATCAGATGACAAACCCACAAAGGATGAATGTAGTCTTAACCACAAAGTTTCAGTGAAAACCTTGCCCACTTTATTAAACTGTATGTGTACTGTTGAGTAGTTAGAATTTTTAGAACCATCTCTTTAAATATACTCATCAAGTACTATGCATGTTTGACATGTAGAATGTCTGAGCAGTATCTGTATGTGATTATTGTCTATTTACTCTATGCAGTCAGGTGAGAGACCTGAAACACTTACACTGCCATGGAAGGGGAATACAGATGAGATACAACCACAGCCACAGATTTATTCTTGAATTCCAGAGAACTCTTTTAGAAAACTTAAAATATACTTCTGCGCATATATATATGTATATTACTAAAGCTGAATAGCATGGATGGGAGCCTTTGGTTCAATCATTATCGATTTTTCCATGTTTCTTACTTTGAACTATAAATCTTTGTTTATAAAAGGATGGTGGGAGGAGAATATCATTATCTGTGTACTGCAGTTAGTTCTGTTTATGGAAAAATTTGCTAGTCATCTATGAAACTATTCTCTGATGGTGCATTACACAGTTTTCTTAGAGCTACATTTTCAATTTCTGTTTTGTTATTTGGTTTTCTCGTGTCTTATCATCTGCAAGAATACTTCCTCTTCTGCACTATACTTAAAAATTTTCCATGTCTTACAGAAACTCAGAAATCCTCAAAGCTGAGAGGTTCTTTGATACTTACAATAAGCAATGAAGTCCTTTTGATATATGGATAGAAATTCTTTTCCCCCGTTGATAATGAAAAATGAGAGTCTATTAACACTGATTATTTCCATGATGCCAGTTCATTACTTTTCTTGGATAATCAAATCAAAATTCATCATATAAAATGACTATTCTTTTTCATGTGGCAATGATCCATTTTTCTTTCTAATTACTGTCTTAATTTTCTCCAAGCTGTGCACAAAACTATTTAAAAATCCTCTTCCCCCCTTTCTGATAAAAAGTCTTAGAATAGAAAAACTATCTCATAAAAAAAATGTATGTAGTCCTGGTTCAGGTTTAAGAGACACAGAAAGTCTATCAGTTCCTGATATGTAGAAAATAAAGATTTTATTACCACTCAAATGTAAATTACATACATTTTAAATCAATATACAAAAGGTGGTTTTAAAATAAATAAATAATATTTGAAGAATTAGAAAATTCATGTTTCATGAGATAGAAGTAACAGTTTTAAAAAGTAGGTTTTAATATTTCTTTTGCATGAGATGCTGATTTCCATTCTCTTTATATCTAATTGCAAAAAAGGAAAATCTGCTCATAGTTAGGGAAAAACATTGCATTAAACAAAACACAAGAACTCTGCTTACTTTGGAAATTCAGCTTCACTTGTTAGAACATAAGTTCCTGATTCTTCACTGGGAAACACATCTAGTCCATGCAGTTACCCACTTAAATTAAGCTTGTTATATTAAAAAAGAAGAAAAAGGAACCAAAAAATCCCAGATTTCTGAGGATGATTTCCTCCCTTTCCATTTGCTGAAGCAGTGCCAATACCTAGATTACTGCTAGGTATTTAACCTAAATGTTAAAGCATTCTTCTATTTCTGTCATCAGTATGTGTTTTATCAAAACTTTTGAAGTCGAACCTGGCTGACTCTCACAACTCGCTTTTGCTCTGGCAGTCCTGTAGGTGGCTTCTGTAGTGATGGACATTGTTCAGACAGGAAGACTGGAGATACAATGTCCAGAGAGGTATTCCTTTTCCTGACAGAATTAGTAAAGAGGAAACATCTGCCCCCTTCATGAGTTCACTTATTTTTTTTGTATACAAGTTTAATTTTGTACTCTCCAATTTCTCTTGATTTTTAAGCTTCCCTGTTGATATTTAGAAAGCTGGAAGAGGATTCAAAAACTGTTTTTCTTATGGAGCAACAATATAAGTTCACTGTACTTTGATGAAGTTTGAAAGAAGGTAATAGGCAGGACATGGTGGGTAGTTGTGGCCATCATGTCATTCCTTGGTGTGAAATCCCATTACATACTGCTTGGCTTCTATCTGTATGACGTATGCAGCTAGAGTCTGCAACTCCTGTTGCCTCTGAGAACAACAAAATGCCAGACAAATTTACATCTTTGGAGCATAACACTTTTACAGTTTAATTTTCCTGGTGGGATGTTTTTTCCTAAATGTGTTCTGAGATGGAGTCAATCTTTCTCAAATAATCATGTTAGAGTTCACTTAAAGGCTATATTTCTATGTGAAGGAGAGAAAATTAGAACTAATCAAATATTGAAATTTTTTTAACGTATTTACATTGAGTGGAACAAATACACATACCTGTTTCCATGTGTAACTGTATGGTTTTTTTGAGTTTTTGCTATGCATTTGTGATTATTAATGTCTTAAATTTTATGGACAGCTCTGCCAATTTATCAGTCTATACAGCAACTGCTGCATTTTGCAACAAAAGACATACGTAAATAAAGCATGTTAGAGGTAATTCAAATGAATGAGGTATCAACAGGAAAAAACAGCAGTTAAAATGATTTTTAGTTAAGTGAAAAAGAATTAACATTGAGAAAGATCAAAAATCAGGGAGGAGGGGGAGAGATTCTGTGGAAGAGATGCAAACAAGTGAAAATGAGAGAGTAGGATTCATTCAGGAAAAGTTACAGTTGCTGTGTACAAAGGGCAAGAGTGTGCGTGGCTAAAATTACACAGAGATGACAAAGCAGGTGTTTCTGGTCCTCACAGTGGCGGTCAATGCATAGCAAAATATCAGATCTACATCCTTTCTAATTTTAACTTTTATTTCTCATGTATAAATCCTTTAAAAAATTTCCTGTGCCGACATGAAAAATAGCCCGAGGGAAGTTTTTTGTTTGCTTTCACTAAAGCAACTAAGAAAATACAAAGTGAGATTGCAGTGCTGCAGGGTTATTATGTGAGATAGCCTTTGTTTCTTTTGCACAATGCAGCATATCCTCTTAGGTCTAAATAAAAATAATGAAAGAATGTATTGTATAATCTATTTCTTGCACGACTGAACAACTGCCAAACCATATGTAAATTACATCATTTCTGTTGATCAAAAGTGTCTAAGAAACAATTTAAAAAATACATTGTTAACTGATGTAGATTGCAGACACAGCACTGCCAAAGAGAAGCTCCAGGCCATTAGGAAGAAGAACAATGGCTTTTAACTTCGTTAGCCTTCGATTAAACTTTTGCACATTTGGAAATCTTGCCTCTTTTCTTTAAAATTGCCTGTCTTTCCTAAGAAAATGTGAATATGTGCCCCATGAATCTTCAGTAGTGAGCAAAAGATTTTTCGCATTAAAACGTATTTGAGGTCAATGAAATGATTTCTCATTTGTGCTGCAAAGGAGAGAATAAACTGAATCCTCGAGGCAAGAGTGAGTAAGTATTCATAATGTCTTTAAATGACTTTATTTCTAGTACTGAGGATTCATTTAATAATAGTAACCAAAAAAATATACCATTTTCACATATATGTAATTCACTTTGAGCAGTATCATGTAGTTCATTGAGCTACAGACAAAGGCAACTTTTGTGTCTAGAGAAAGAATTCGGGTTTTTTTCCCTTTTTTTCCTCTCTTTTTACTGTGCTAGAAAGCACCATCACAAAACCCAAACTGAAAAACAGACAGACCAAGGATTCAAGTATTGAGATCTGAAGGAACCAGTCTCTTTTCCAAGCAAACTTGCTGTATAATGTTACACATTGCAGTTTGGAAGTCAGTTGGAAGGGAAAGTACTTTCTGAGTGCAAAGCATAATAAGAAAAACTGATTTGAATATGTTGGAGTAACCTGGTCGCCAAGAAAATGCTTCATTATTTATGGTACGTGAAATTCTGAGCTATGAATCTGTTGCTGAAGAAAACACCAATAAAAAGCATCTAATGCTGTGCCTTCCTCAAAATGAGAATTATTTGTCAATTCATTATACTGAATGTGAATAAAGAAACCTAGAAATATGCTGAAGTACAATTGGATGCAGTGGAAATTTTCACAATTTTTAAGCCTTCTTACACTTCAGGTAATGGGTTGAAGGCCTATACATACTTACAAAACTGTAAAAAAAGGACAAAAATTTGTGTGCTGCAGTCTCTAAGTTTTCAGAACTGGTTTCTGCAAAGGTAAAAATACTTTTTCTTATACCACATGGAAAAATTTCCATGTTTCCATATTCTTAAACATGTTTAATCTGTGCATTGGACATGAAAATCTTGACTCAGATTTTATATTATAAAACTGTCAGTTACTATATACCAGTTTGCTTGTAGTCTGGTTGAAACCAATGGAAATTCCTGTGACAATTCTCAAAAATGGTGTGTCTTGTGGAGAAACATCTATACAACAATAACAGAATTCAATTAAAACAATAGGCAGCTAGTGTTCAAGTGTTCAAAGTGTTCTTCAGTGCTGGTTTTGATTGATGATCCTACATTTTATTTGTTTACCTAAAAATTAATACTTTGAAAAATTTTCGTTTGTTTCGAAATATAAAACAATTTACAATTTACAGAGTTCCTATGCACGTGCATGTGTGGAAATATTTGGGCTAGAAATGAGTGTAATTGCAATTTTAAGGAGTACAAAACTTTGATATAACTTCTTGAAGATATTATGGAAGAGGAAAATCCAGCTGTTGCCTTTCCAGTAGATATGAAGCACCAGGCAACAAGTCAGTATGAAGCATCTATGAAAAAAAAAAAAGGGACAACTTATTTTTAGATTCTAATACATGCTTCAAAAATAAGAAGAACTTGAAACATATATAGAAAGAATGTTAGGCCAATTAGGAAAATGGAAAAGCTCTTAAGAGAAACCTTAAAACTATGCGAGAGTCTTTGTCAAAAGGTCCTGCCAGCAAATCAGAACTCTAGAGGGAACATTATTTCTCTTTATAAACACGTGGGCATAAATGCCGAAGTGTGGAAATTTCAGCTAGAAACAGAATTTGACATGCAGGAATGATGTAAAGTGAATAAATGTTAATAACAAAAATTAAAGTTGCTGAAATCCCTCAACACATCATCATTATGGTGAACTTTGTAAAGAAATATTAGAAGCAAAACATTGTTCCACGTTAAAGTTGGAATTTCTTCACTTTGTGAAAAAGAAGATGTAATATTCATTGGAAATGTTCAGTTTAGTGTTCTGGACAGTTGCTTTACTCCTACATTTGTTTCTTTTTAATAGAAACAGCATTCAGTTCCACTGTAGGCTCACAACCCATAGTTCAAAATAAAAACCTTGAAATTATCACTTTTTGATTTGTAATCATTTAGAATTGGAGTGAGATCTGATCCTGAATACATCAATAGTGCCATGACCACTCTTACTGTCAAAGCAACCCTGATAAAAGAGATTAATCCAAATGTAGGTTACAGTGATGTTACCAGTAGCACAAAATAATACATTCGTAATGTCATGTCAATTCACCGTTATCGTCTGGCTCCCCATTCACTAAGGCCAGTATTTTAGCACTCTCATCTGAAGATACAGATGAGAAAAGTGCTTGCAATAAATATATCTGCATCTGCATTCTAAATTATTAATATAAAAAGCCAACAAGTAAAAATGTTTAAATGAATTAAATATAAGAGAAGAATACGTTGGAAGAAGATGGGTTGAAACACCTTAGAAGCTAAGGTCTGCAAGCAAATGTTTCCACTCTCCTCAAGGGAGAGCAAGCTTTTGAGCTTGTCATATAGTATTATCTCTTGTACTTTTTGAACCACTGAAAACATCCACAGGCAGATACACAGACTGATACTAAAGTTTATTTTCAGATTCTCAGAAACAAAAACATAGATAAGTAAATAAGAAAATCAGCACAAACCTATAAAAACACTAGCTTTTATTGTTCTTTCTGCATCAATCAAATTAGAGTACATAACTAAAATAATTAATCATTCAAGTAATTTTGAGCATAATATCATCAAACTGCTACTTGGAAATGTGTTATTTTGTGTGCATACATCTCATTTAGGGCATCTAAATAACAAATCAAAGCCAAAGAATAAATAACTAGCCCGACTACTTCAGGCAATGCCTGGAGGAAAACTGTTTCTAGCTGAAATTTTCAGGGGAGTTTGTTTCAAGGCTGAAAAGTCTGAAGTCCTCCATTGTAAAACAGTTATCTAGTTCACAGAAAACAGACAATAAAGGTCTGTTAGGTACTAGCTGAAGCACAAGTATCGAGGTTGTGCAGATGTTTCAAGAATGTATCTCTCCTCCCACTGTTATCTCTTTACATAAAACTGTAAGTGGAGTGAGGCAGTATACGTTTTTTTTTCCTGTGGAAAAGGCATTAAACATCTTTTTGCCCAGCAGAAAAGCATTTCCAGTGTTTTTGTCTCCTTGATATATTTTCAGCTTTTACAAAACAATTTGCACATATAGGCCTAGGCAGGACAGGTATGAAAATTAGGTAGAAGCCACACAACTCTCAAAAACATAAACAGGAATGTGCAGAAGATCATATAATCACAGAATTGTTTAGATTAGAGAAGACGTTTAAGATTGTTGAATCCAGACACAGTCCAACACATGAAGATAGTGTGAATTTGAGGGAGAGGCTTTGTTATTACTGAGAGGGTTACAATATGCTCAGGAAAAAAGTGCTTGAAATTCTAACATAGCTATATATTGGGCCTGAATATGCCAACATCCTATCATACATGTACTTTTATATTTGTTTGCTATTACTTGGTAAGAAAATCACAAACTTTTTAGCTGCAATGCTGTCTCATCCCCAATTATACTCAAGCTCTAATGATCCCAGAGGTGAAATTAAGACATAAAGGAGGTCAATGTTATGTTTTCCTTTGAGCATTTGTTCTCCAAATGAGCAGAGAGAGTAGGAGGAGCATTTATTCTGCAAATGAGCAGAGAGAGGGGAGAGAGAGAGAGAGAGAAAGGAAAGGAGGGAAGAGGAAGAAGCGAGCAGGTACCACCACAGAGTCCAATGGCATCCTGCAGGTCTGACGTCATAGGTGGGTGAAATTTCCGACTAGGTACTAGTCTACAGCTCTTTTATTTCCATTGTCACCACCTTTTCTCCATCTTTTCACTGGAACTAGTCTGCATTTTTTTGTCATTTCTTTGCCTAATCTCCTCCTCATAGTCACCTGTACTACACATGTGGTCCTCTTTTGCCGGGTTCCAGGGGGTTGCTCTCACCGAGCCTTCCTCTTCAAGTTGTCTTCTTCAATGTCACCCACCGACAACTCTGCTGTGCGAGTGAATCTTTTGTAGTTGGTTATATAACTTCGAGAGTCTAGTACTGTCCTTGGAGGTTCCATGTTTTCTGGTAGAATGTTGCAAAAGCCCTACTGTCCAAGCTACTTTCAAGGCCTTGCAGGTGTTAGTTGCTGCGAATGTTGCAGGAGATTGGTTAAGCACTACAGTAGCACTTTGTGGTGGTGAGCCTTGCATTTTCAAGCTATGATTCTTTGCAGTGTTGAGAAAGTCTTTTCTTTCTCTGAGTGCTATAAATGCACTTTCGAGATGCACGCAGATTGCCTCCCTTACATGTCCCATTTCACTGGGGACTAATTTACAACCATTCTAACTATATTTCACAATTTATCAATGACAAGGTAGAAATTACATTCTCTAGAAAAGGTAGCATTCAGTAGAAAAGAGTCTCGACGTGCGTTTGAGGACCTGGCAAAGTTAGCTGAAAACCTTCAGTATTGTTAAATGGACTCTTGAGATGGAACATAAAATGAGTATTTCTAAGATGAGGAGCTCTACTGAAGGTGATTTAAATTAGACAATGTTTTAAATTGTAGTGTGATTGTCCCTTACCTGGTATGGATTGAAAGAGAATATAGGATTTTGAGTTACTAAATGTTTAAATAACCATCTGTTAATTACAATATATCATTTTAAAAGATTAAGAAAAAAACAGGAATATGAATCATGTAAAATCTGGACAAATGTGTATACAATTTGGTTCCCACTCCCCTACCTTGGTTTTGGCAAAGAGAGGACAGATAGAAGACTGCCTAACAGGCGAGGAGCTCAAAATCCCAATCAGAACAACTGTAAAACTCCAGTAGAATTTGTTATAGTGCAAAGGAGGTATTTTTCCCTTTTTGTGTATAGGGAGAGGAGAAGTAGGTGTTATATGATACAGGACAGATTCTCAACTGGTGTAAATCAACCTAGCTAACCTTGAAGCTACAGAAGTTTGCACCAGTGCTAGAGTTGTTATAAAGTATGTCTATGAAATATATAGAGTTGTTCCTTGGGTTTTCTTCTTTTCTGGACTCATGCGTAAATCTGCCTTCTTACTCAGCTCACTGGAAGAGTCTTTCCACCAGGCAATTCTTTCTTGGTGGGTTTTGTTCCTATGCATTAGCTGAACCTTTCAACACATTAAAAATAATAATAACAATGATTAAAAATATTCTGTTGAAGTTAAGAGAAGCCATGAAGTTCCAAGACAATTAAGTGTCTTTGAACTCTAAATGTCCTACATTTGGTACAGTATTAGTTACTTTTGGAAATCTTACCTTTACATAAAAAGCTATAAATAACTAGCTGAACGAAGTGCATTATAAAATCGTGCAAAATATCAGTGTATGGTTATTGTGTGCATGAAACTTCCATAGACTTAATATTAAGCATGTGAACTCTGCATGTGGAAAGCTCAGAGTCTGCCTTGCCCAGGTTTCTTTTGAGAGGTGCAGCATGAAGAGACTGCAGATGCTTGTTCAAGCAATGGTGATTACATTGATGTGAGTCCTGCTTTCAGATACGTTGAAGAATGTTTAAAGACTAATTCTGGGTTGTTCACCATTTTTTTGAAAACCTACCATCGGCCTGCAGAGAAACACAATATTATATACACTATATACATGCTACAGAGATTTGTAGGTAAATCTCAGGACACCACTCCTGGCAAGGCTCCAATCCTACACCCATCACCCCAGATCTGAGTGGCACTGCTGGTCTGGGGCAGCCTGACCTCTGTGTTCTATGGCAAACATCAAGGAGGAAGAACTAGTCCTCTTTCTTCAACTTGAAAATAAAGATCAAAGGCAAAAAATAAATTGTTATAAGCTAAAATAAGAAAATCATAGATAATATTTCTCCTATACTTAATTAATGTTGTCACTGAAATCCTCTACACAAGTGTGTGGGTAGACTAACTATCATGAGAAGTAAGAGGAAGGCAGGATTCAGGTAAAAGCAAACCAGTGATGACTGAATATCGTTGGGTATCTGCTGTAATCTCCATGAACAAACAAAGAATCAGACAATGTCTTAAGAGAAGTAGAAATTCTTTATGTACAAAAAAGAAAACTGTAAATAATTGAAATAGAACTTTTCCAGATGTCTGCAAATGTTTTCAACTGGTTATGGTTCAAGATAAAACAAAGAAGTTAAAATGATTTAGAAAAAATATAAAAATCAGAAAGATGTGGAGAATGAACACACTAACAAGAATGTGAACATTAGAAAGCCACAACTGTAGATGAAATATTTAGTAGACAGAATAAGAACAAGCACATGCTGCAACAATAATGTGGATGAGGAGGAAACTGAATAATCACAGGTAAAATGATGTCAAGGAAGACCTAACTGATACAGGGGATTAGAAGAGAAGCTTTTGCCAAAAAAAAAGTGCTTTTCAAAAAAGGTAGTGCTTCTTTAGTCGTTATCACAGATGTATCTTCAAGAAGAACCTATGATGTCTTATGGACCAATATGCATTACTGATCAGGAATTTCTCCAAATGCGATATTCTCTGAAATCAATATGAACATCTGAAGTGAGATGGCATTTCTCGAGTGAAAATATGACATGTTTTCCCTGTTGAAATGGCAAAAACTGGAATCCAAGACCAAAGTTCGGTAAAGTTTTAGAAGTTATTTACAAAGCATGTAAGGAATGAAAGATCAAAAATAGAAACTGTAGGTTTCCTCTGTTAACAGATTAAATCATTAGCTGATAAAAAGCTACAGGAGATTTTTTTTGGTTTGCATACACAATGACTGTGATGTCAAAAATGGAGGTTTTTTTGTAGAAAAAGAGTAGAAAGAAAGGAAGATAGTGCACAAGCTTTGATAAAATGCCATTCACAGTTCAGATACACAGAGGGCTTGTAATTGACTGAGTAGAGGTAGGGTTAAATAGTTATTTGTGTTTGTGCTGTCAGAAGTTTTATTGAATAGCCCTCATCTGGTTCAGTTCTTCTAAACTTTAATAATTTCTCATTTATTAAATAAGGTTGGATGATTACCTGGATTCTAGCTATTTTGAACTAAAATTAGGTTTCATTAAATGAAATACTGCAGTGTGTATGTTTTTGAACTTTAATTTATTTTGCTATTACCTTGTTTGAAACTCTCAGTATGTTTTTGGCATTCTGGAAATAATAGATGTACTCTCCTACAATAATTCCACACTGCATGAAATCCTGTGACAGAAACAAAATCTGCCTCATGCAACTCTGTACTGATCTCCCATAAAACTAAAATTTTAGGTCTTACCTTGATCTAGAAACCAAGTCAAACAGTGGCTATTGCTATGATGCTGGTGAGTTAGGTCAATAGCTAGGCCTATGTAGGGGGAACGAATCTTGGCTTATCTTGTTACTCCCCTGTTTTGCAAGTCCTGACCAATTTGACATTCATAACCCTGTTAAAAATCAGATCCAGCATCAATGAGCTTGGGAGTTGTTTGATATTGGAGCCAAGACAACCTGGCCATGCTTCCCTCTCTACACCTACTCCAGGGACAAAAAGAACCAAAAAAAAAAAAAAAAGGAAAAAAGAAAAAAGTTTATAGAACTGGATTTGTATCATCAAAGGAGAAGCCTTACTGCAAGTGTAAGTTCATGAGGATCAGAGGCGCTTTTTAATGGCTGAACAATGTGGATGGCTGAGAGTTTTGACACATTACAGTGAAACTGCTTGAGCATGAAGTGCAAGGGGAAGAAAGGATTTCTGCATGTTTAAATAACTATTACACAGAAATAATGATCAGAAAGGAAGTAACAATTTCAACATCATTTTTTCTTCTTTTTATTCTAGTTTCAATTAAAGACAGAAACTACAGCTGAATAAATCTGATGCAGTTTTCCAGGAGATCCATTAAGAAAAAGTCCTGCTGTGATGGAGCGTAGTTTTCATAAAAGATAATCCTAATTAACCAATTTGTTTTATAGAAAAGTAAAATCATGTTAGAAAGTGGGAAATTCCTTTTCACAGAACTTGACCTGTGTTTTTTGTAAGCTTTTCTTTCTTTTTTTTTCCTGGCTGCCTCCCAGGAAGCACAATTTCTTATAAGATGCCTGTGGTGCTCTCATTTTTGGTCTGTGAAATACTGCAAAAAGCAAAGTGTCAGTACTTTGAAGACAGTGGAAGAAAAGGAGATGGATCTGGGATCACTGAAAGACAAGGATTGACTGTATGACAGCGTGCAAAGGGACTAACAACAGAGGTACGAAAAACTGATAGAAAACCAAAATAAAGGAACACACTTTGAAGTTGCTAGAAGGATTTTAGTGACCGTAGTGAAGATTCGGGAAAATAGTTTCTCATATTTTAAGTAAATGGGTGTACAAAAGCTGTATTAGGGAAAACAGAGTATAAAGCATTCCATTGTTAAAAATCTTTTAATCTTTCCATCATGAATAGGAAAAAGAAAAACAGCACTCACACAAAGAAAAATGTGAAAGAAAAAAATTAAGTGGGAGAAAATACTACAAGAATTTCTGGTGCGTATTTTCACTTGAAGCAGATGTGCTAACCAGGAATGAAAAAATGAGAAGATTAAAGGAACAAGCATTATAGTGCAAGATGGTAAAAATATAATTAACTGGAAGTCTGAAACATATTTTTTGTTCCTGATTCTCGTGTTTCAGTGTACTGCCCCGAAAAAGTAGGAAGTCATAGGCAAGCTTGCAAAACTACATGGTTTTACTTTACTGAATGAGTTGCTCTCACTGCTGAAGATTGCATTTAGTATCTTGTATTCAATGTGTCATAGTTAAAACGTTGATAACTCAGAACTTCTTTTTATTCAGTGCATTTGAGTATGACATCTATCTAGGCTAAACATGGCACCGGTACAAAGAGATCTTTTGTGATCAAAATCATCTAGACTGCCAGAAGGTCTAAGACACAGGATGAGCCTAGAGTTTGTGTTGATATGGCTACTTTGATCTTTTTATTGTAATTTTTGTTATTAAAATGTATGAGAAATAACATTATGCATATACATATTAAGTTATATGCTTAATATTAACTTTTAAATATTATTTGCTAGTAGTGGGGAAATTCGGTTGATAATAAGGAAGAGAACAAACTACCAGGGAAAGAAGTGTGGCAAATGAATTATGATATTCAAGCATGGTATAGTATCATATTATTATTATTATCATCATCAGTAAATCCATAACAAAACTATAGCTTCTACAAAAGTTGGTTAAATATAGAACAGAAAGAGTTGTAAATTATTCTTTTTAAGAATGGATTTCAGTTGCTGTTCTTTTTCTACATATATATATGTCTTGTATTTCTGGTCGCAGTTTTAACTGCAGGTATACTTTCAACTCTATTAACCATTTCCTTAAATACAAATCTTACAGTGCATTATATTACTTCTCTTTAATAGGAAGCCAAATTATTTAAATTAAATTAAATTAGTTAAATTATTTACTAACATTTTGAAAAAGATGAAACAAATATGGACTTTTCTCTGGTACATATACACCAATTTAAATATGTAAAGACTTTTAAAGAACCTGAGTGATGAGAATCACTTTATCTCCTCAGAGCTTGAAATAAAACAGACAGGGTGTTTTCTGGACCTCATCCCATTGCCAAAGACTACAGTTATGGGAAAGCAACTGAAAAAGAAATGGAAGGCAGAGTTAGAGGAAACACAAACAACCCTTTATTGCTGCAGATAACTCTATTCAAAGGTGCTGCTCCTCAACCCCCTCTTCTGCTCTCTCGGGTTACTGTGGAAAGAATTTGGTTCAGTCCTCTCTTCCTACTGGTTGCAGCTATTTGAATGTTCAGAAGTTGTATATCTGTAGTGTGTTTTCCACATGACTTTGCAATAACTGTCGACATCAATCATGAATGCAATGGATTTTGAAACCTGAAGGAGAAAATTTCTTGTCTTAGATTTTCTGTCCCAGAATTGAAGGCAATGCATTGCCAAAAGCTTGACCATAAAGCAGAAACAAGGAAACATGGAAAATGGAGTAACCAGAAAAAAAAAGAAGAAACATCAAAAATACTGAGTAAAGTGTGGGAAAGCCTTCAATCTTACCAAGCAAAAAAGAAGAAAATTACTTGGGTGACAAAAAACTTTGATCAAGTTGATGAAGAGTATATATGAATGATTGAGATCTGTGGTTTTTAACCTGAAGACAACATACAAGACTAGTGTATGGTCACAATGAGAGCTGCATCTCCTCTGTAGTTTTGAGCTCATCAGAAGCTAAAATCTCCCGTGGTTCTGTACAAGAAAAATATCAATGATCTGTGAGAGCTTCTGTGCAGCCTCAGCTGCACCTACCTGATTACTTTTATCTCAATTCAGAAGAAAGGTTTGCCATTACCATTGAGAGATCACTACTAGCTAAGTTAGCAAGAAAAAGGGGAATCACAGCAGTAGATGGTCTACTTGTAACATCGGTACCCAAATAGAAGATTCAGCTTTACTGGCAGATTTGGAATGATAATTAACTCATTAAGGACAGATGTTCCTAATTGGTAAAAATATTGATTTTATATAACATTAAATGTATCAAGCATTTTTCTCTCTTTTTAAAAAAAAAATAAAAAATGCTGTTTTCTGAGTCTAATAAAGGATTTCATTGGACATTTTGGAAAAAACTTTGTAGTAGAACATAATCAATGCTCCCACAACCTGACTGGACACATGATGTGACTGTAGTGTCAACTTACATTCAAACAAATGACTGCTGTTGACCAATCCTTACTTAATTTGTTATCAATACCTCTCTCAGCCAAATGAAACTGCACGTTGTATAAAATACCATACTGGAGCCTAAAATTTTTGCTTTGCTAGTTATGTTCATGACTATTATATGTATTTTAAGAATAAAAAAAAAACCAAAACGAAAAACCCTCACAGCAGGGCTTCTAATAGCATATGAACACCAAATGAAGTTTGACATAATGTAGTATAAATGCCGAAATGACAGACCAAAGCCCTCAGCTAGGAAACCTCATTGTGTTACTGAGAGTTTAAAGGCCTCTGGTGTCAGGTGGATGTCCAGAGAAAAACCTGTGTTCTGTGTTTGGTTTGGGGTTTTTTTTCCTACAGTCTTTAATTCGAGAACATGCTGTAGTGTTCGATATGAGAATATATTTTATAATTGAACATCTAGAGCTCAGGGACTTCAGTTAAGGAGCAGGTCATCCCTGTTAGCCATAAATCCAGCTGGGGGCATAGAAGCCCTGCCTGGCTTAACAGGGAGCTTTAGCTGGCACTCAGGGAGAAAAAGAGGATTTATGGCCTTTGGAAAAAAGGGCAGAAAACTCATGACTATTTCAAAAACATTGTGAAGTTATGTAGGAAAAAAATTAGAAGCTTCAACCCCCATCTAGAAGTTCATCTGGCCTCTTTGGTTAAGGATAATAAGAAAAGTTTATATGAATATATTAACAACAGAAGAAAGGTCAAGGAGAGCCTCCATCCCCTGTTAGATACAGGAGGATGAATAGTGACATTAGAGGATGAAAAGGCTGAAGTGCTTAATGACTTCTTTGCCTCAGTCTTTATTAACATCGACAGTTCTATAGAGGGACAGGAAGCAGTAAGACGTCTCCCCCCATTCCAGCAGGAAATGGTCACTGACCTGCTGCAACATTTAGATGGGCACAAGCCTCTGGGGCCAGATGGGCTGCACCCAAGGGTGCTGAAGGAGCTGGCAGGGATGCTGACCAAGCCACT
>NW_009699530.1:81968-115146 GCF_000703405.1 Apaloderma vittatum
AAAGCCACTCTCCATCGTTTATCAGCAGTCCTGGCTGATTGGACCTCTCCAATCCATGAGATTGGAAGTCAGCTGATGTTACCCCTATAGATAAATGACAGAAGGACAATCCAGGGAGTTACAGGCCTGTCAGTTTAACTTGGGTCCCAGGAAAGCTGATGGAGCAGATCATCTTGAGCTGTATTGTGAGATACATGCAGGACAACCAGGTGATCAGGCCCAGTCAGCATGGGTTCAGGAAGCGTAGGTCTGTTTGACTAATCTCATCTCCTTCTATGACAGTGACCTGCTTGCTGGATGAGGGAAAGGCTGTGGATGTTGTTTACCTTGACTTTAGCAAGGCACTGGACACAGTTTCCCACAGCATTCTCCTAGAAAATCTGGCTGCCCATGGCCTGGATGGGCATATACTTGCCTGGATTAGGAACTGGTTGGATGACCATGTCCAAGGAGTTGTGGTTAATGGGGTTAAATCCAGCTGGTGGCCAGTCATGAGTCATGTCTCCCAGGGATCAGTGCTGGGGCCACTCCTGTTTAACGTCTTTATCAATGACATAGATGAGAGGATGGAGTGCACCCTTAGTATGTTTGCAGATGACAAAAAACTGGGAGGAAGTATCAATCTGCTGGAAGGTAGAGAGGCTCTTCAGAGAGATTTGAACATGTTAGATCACGGGGCCAAGGTCAATCATATGAGTTTCAACAAGGTCAATTGCCGGGTCCTGCACCTTGGCCACAACAACCATCAGCAGCGCTACAGGCTTGGGGAGGAGTGGCCGGAGAGCTGCCAGGCACAGAGGGATTTGGGAGTGTTAATAATGGCCGGCTGAACATAAGTCAGCAGTGTGCCCAGGTGGCCAAGAAGGCCAACGGCATCCTGGCCTGTATCAGGAATAGCGTGATCAGTAGGACCAGGGATGTAATTCTGCCCCCGTGCTCGGCACTGGTGAGGCCACAGCTTGAGTCCTGTGTGCAAGTCTGGGCTCCACAGTACAGGAAGAACATTGAGGTACTGGAGAAGGTACAGAGAAGGGCAACTAGAATGGTTTTAGGGGACTAGAATGTAAGTCTTATGAAGAGAGGCTTAGGGAGCTGGGGCTGTTCAGACTGGGGAAGATGAGGCTAAGAGGAAACCTTATCACTCTTTACAACTACCTGAAAGGCAGCTGTAGTGAAATGGGTGTTGGCCTGTTCTTCCTAGCGAATAGTGAGAGGACAAGAGGGAACGGGTTCAAGTTGCATCAAGGGAAGTTGATATTGGATATTAGGAAAAATTTCTTCATTGATAGGGTGGTGAAGCATTGGAATGGGTTGCCGAAGCAGGTGGTGGAGTCACCATCCCTGGACGTGTTTAAAAAACGACTGGATGTGGCACTTTGGGAGATAGTTTAGTGTTAGATTGGTGTAGGGCTGTAGATTGGCCTTGTAATCTTAAGGTCCTTTCCAACCTTGATGTTTCTATGTTTCTATGTTTCTACCCTAAAATTTCCAATGAATAAATAGAAAGATGAGTTTTAAAGAATGAGGCAAAAGCATATTTTTAAATAAACATATTCTGAAGGAATCCTCCCATCTGTCCCCTCAAAACAGGCATACATAAAGCTTCAATTTAAGATCACTGTAACATCTGAAAATGCTTTTAGACAATCTAAAATTGCCTTTTTGTTGAAAAAAAAGCATTAGCTTCTTTTAAAATGTGATTCAGAGCCCCTCCAGGCCCTATACTCTGTGGCTCTTTGAAAAAACTCATCTTTGAATCAAGAACACTTGATATTATACCCTAGTTGAAGATTCATTACTTTCCTTAAATTCTTTCTTGTTTGCTAACTTACCTGCTAACCTATTAAAGACTCACTGAAAACATACAAAGTGCTAAATAATATGTAAGAAAACCAACTAAATTAAATAGTTATTTTAAGAGGTGCCTAGGGGAGACAGTCATTACAAAAGCTAAAACAAAGAATTATACCTGTATCTTGTCTTTCATTTCAACATAAAATTTTCATTTTTAGAGGCTTAGATTTTGGTGGGTATTTTTTTCTTTTGTTTTAGATTCTTTTTTCCTTGGGTTTGTTGGTTTTTTTTTTGATTTGTTGATTGGTTTCATTTTGGTTTGTTTTTTCCCGGTGATGAAAGAAACATTGCTTTGGATTTTCAGATTTCAGTGTGATGTGACTCTGTGTGACAGTACAGGTGAACACAAACTTCTGTCTTCGCCATTGTTGATTCCAGTTTATTACTGGACTGGGACCCACTAAATAATAATAACAATACCTTGACATACAAAAGCAGAAATTTTGTATTGCTTTCTTGCATCAAGTCTCTGGTTAGTGCAACGTGAGGAATGGAAGTGTCAAAATAATAGCTCTTACAATAATCACATTAAATTCTGAAATTACTAAGCATGTATTTAATTTTTGGAGTTGACTGCAGTACTTAGATATGCATTTATTCATTGAGACATTTGGATAAAATTCTCAGTTAGCCTGTTCTCTATGTTGGTTTAATTCCCAGTGTCTGTGAAAATTAATATAATATCAATTACTATTAAAAAAAATAATCTACTCCAGATCCACTCTGTTAAACACTTTTTTTTTAACAGAGTGGTCAAACTACATCATGTCAGTGCGCTTGTTATGAGCTGACACAAGTTTAATTCAAGTGACTTTTCTTTCTTCTCCTCCCACTTCTGAGTCTATCACTGGCAGCTTATTTTCTAGTTCAAAATGTTAAAACACCTCTTTAGAGAAAAGAATTTTCAGTAGTATACTTCAAGGATATCACCTCTTGTTTACTGACGATAATGAGCTGTGTTATAGAAAAGGGCTCATTATTTTCAATAACAAAGTTTGTTCTGAATAATAACAGTTTTTGTATATCCCTTTGTCCTCAAGCAAATTTATGTCTGCAAGAGTTGTTCTGCACTTTTCTCCAGTTTAAGATTTGTTTAACTTATGAACAAATTACTTATGTGCCAAAAAAACCCTAAAATTTCCCATTGAACAAATACAAATTTAGTAAAATAGTATAGATACTTTCTTGGTAATTCCACACACTAACAAAAACAAAAAAGATTTCTTTTTTTAAGAGGTTGCTTGAAAACAATGGATGCACAATTGAATCTTGTTGCCTTTACTGCAATAGCAGAAAAAGATAAAACCTTTTCCTGTCTTGTTCAAAGGGAGTTGTTAAGAGAATGAAAAAGCTATCACTCTCAGAACAACTTGATCTTTATGAGGAGTAATATTGAACAAGCAGTTCTGAGGCATAAGGCCTCTCTTATTGATAAAGCATAGTAAATCTGAAAGGCAGTTGGCAATATAAAGCAACAAGGAAAAGGAAAATAGTAGCATAAATTTGTAGACTGTAAAACTGAAAGAATGTTTTGAATTAACTGTTACTAAAAAGTGCTGTACATGGGCAAGTCTGTTAAAGAGTAACTGTGATCCTGTTCAAAGGAAAAATCTGTGTGATAAGTTGTGGTGTTTTGTATAATAATTTGGGTTTGTTTAGAAATGAGTGTGTGCCAGATGACCAACAATGAAGAAAGTTCTTGAGAGTATTGATCAAGTGATATATAAGAACTGAAATTACACACAGAAGATTTATTGCATGTAAAATTAGAATGCTGTTGCTCTTCAAAGCAAATATGCAAACTTAAAAGCACTGGGAAAGTCTGTAATCTGAGATTCATCTAAAGAAAATGCAAATCGAAGTTTTCAAAGCCTACTTATTCTAAATTGCAACCACACAGCTTTGCAAAATCATCTGTTTGTAATTTTGAACATTCAGAAACGCTGTGCTTTCAGGGAAAAGAGTTTTTCCATTTCTTTATCCTTTTGCCATGTGTTTTTATCTCAAAGTCTATATCTGAAATCCCACAGAGGTGTTTTGTTTATTTGCTTTCAGTGCAAAAGTCTGTCCTGCCTATATTCCTAACTTCAGCTTGCCTGAGGGCCTATGCTTGTGATCGAGAGTCTTTGACCACAGAAGACAAGAGAGTCTCAACAAAATCCTTAAAGTTGAAATCTTAGGCCATCCTAGAGTTCAGAGGAGTGTAAAATTCCCATTGCTTAATCCATTTTAAGTCTTTTTTTTCTTTGTCCTGTAACACGAACCACCCAGCAACAGAGCCCTGTTTCGTAAAATACAGCTGAAACAACCTGCAGTGATTCTTTTAAATTCTGATGGGTCCATAGCATAGGCACTAGAGCTGCACTTTTTATTTTCCTACTCTTTGCCTGGAACCCTCATTCCAAATTATGTCAATATTCAAAATGGGGTCAGAATTGATGAATGCTCTATGGCAAACACTTTCATACACATTCAACTGTGCCAGAAAAGTGATGGAGAAGATAGCAATAGGTTAAGATAGTGCTAGAGCTGACCAGGAGACTGGGTTGCCCACAGGCTCCATGACTCCGTTCACTTATTATTTTCCCTTCACTCCATTTCTTTTTAATGTTTTCCTTCATTCTTCATTTGATACTACTCCTTTATCTTCCCTTATGTTCCCTATCCTAGGCCTTATATCAAGAGGTTTTTATTTTCCAAAGGATGGCTAAGCAATCACTTCCCTTGCGAACATGAAATTTATAGAATCTGTATATACTTACCCTTTAAGACCAGAATGAATCCTGCAGTATTCTCATGAGACTGTCTGCTTAAGAGGGCACTGCTGAAATTGATTCCCTATGCTGCCTGAGATACAGAACAGCTTTTAGAAAGAGAGTGCAACCAAGAGCTAGAGGAACAGAGAATTCACTACACGTGAAAGTAATTCTCATCTGGTTATTGCCAATTTTAAACAAGGTCATGGTTTTTTTTTAAATTTGTCTACTTTCAGAAGCTGAACTTATCTGTTAATATTACAAAATTCTTCATCAATTAATCTCCTAGTACTTAATACTTGCTTCTTGAGAACATTTGCATGAGCAACGTTTCAGGTGTAAAAATGCAGGAGAGAGGAGATCATAGGAGATACATAAACAGACCCAACTCCTGTATTCTCTGCTTGGAATGGAACTGTCAGGAATTTCTCTACCATTTTTTGATAGCACCTAGCACATTTTAATTCTAATACTGCCTAATATTTGTAATTACAGTTGCATTACAAACAAGGATTTCAAGAAGATTCAGATAGATATAAATAAAAGAAAGCTTTTGTTAAAATAAAGTAAAAATGCAGGGAAATGCTTGTTTTGTATTTGTTCTTGATAATGACAACTCCTAGTTTGTATCCCAGCTAAGCTAAATATTTTTGCTTACACTCTTTGAACCTTGTCTTCCTACTTCAGAGTTTTTTAGAGCAGAAAAAGGGAGAAAAAAAACCCCTAACCTCTAAGCTTTTATTTTATGTAAAAGATGTTGAAAGAAATCAGACTTGCTACTTGTCATACACAATCTCAGCTCGGGAGCCGTAGTGTTAGTCTGTCCCGTTTGTCCTCCTTCTCCAGGGATTTTACATTGTCATGGTCCAGGGACCATGCTGGAATCTGAAATAACTCAATATTCATGGGAAGATACTTCAATATATGAGGATACTCTTATCTCCATTGATCAGATAGAAGCATCAGAGTAATATGGCAAATGTTTATATTTTTTAATTCCCTTTAAAAAAATGAAATAAAAATAAATATTTTTGCCTCTTGCTCCTTTTCTGCCTCTCAAGTGAGAGGCTAATATGAGAGTTTTGCTAGGGACCGAAGACCTTCCTAGATCCTGCAGTGTTCTTTTGATGCTCAATTTACACTTGCAGCTTCCAAATCATTCACTAATGTTTTCAGCTCAATAAGGAATATCTAAAAGCCCTGTCCCTCATGGGTAAGAACAGAATTGAAGACAATTTGAGGCAATTCCTTATTCTACATAAAATCCAGGTTGTCCTGCCCCCAAAACTGCAAGGACACAACAATTTTAACATACAGTGAGCTCAATGAACTTTGGTGGAAGGGCTCAGACCTTGAGTACAGGCCTGCTGCATCAGAGAATCACCCAGTGTACGAACACAAACTTTGCAATACATAGAATATAAAGGCTGCGCAGAATCAGCAGAATAGGATAATACAGTTTTCAGGCTTAAAGGATCTGCTCCTTAAACATGATGAGAAGAAAAAATTGTCTCTTTGTTTCAGGGTAATAAAAACTGAATATAACTCTTGAAAGAAGCGATGGCCTAGGTAGGATTTTAGTTACATATATTTTATTATGGAAAAGATTAGTATCCTACATGTACTTAGATCTCTGTAATAGCTTTATTTGTTTGTTTCGAGTCTTTTTTGGCAGCTTAATACTAATTCTTCTTCTAAAGCCTAGTTCACATCAATGTAATTGAGTTGAAGAGACAGATCTTCAGAGGCAGATGGGCTAGTAAATCCAGAAATAATTTTGACGCAGCCTCTGCATATGTGTCTCATCACTCGGTTTATACTTTTGTTTTATTTGTGAATTTACTTCTAAAGATCTCTTTCTATTGCTTGTGGTTAGAGATTTTAATTACCCAGCCTATTATTTTCAGACAGAAACTTACATTTGCTGGAAAGCTTAAAAAGAACATTTTAGCATGGCAATACCTTTACGTAATCTCCTCTTCCTGGATCTTTTTTATCCACATTCCTCTCATTTAACCAAATAAGTATATGTAAAATCTGTCTTCTAATTTCTTTCATGGCATTTGTTTTTGACTGTACTGATTGATATGCCCTATTTTTTCAATATGTTTCTTTCCACTAATATATCATCTTATTATACTTTTTTCCTAAATATCAGTTATAAGTATGAGATAAAACATGCAATGGATTTTTAAAATCAAGCTCCCTTTCCTCTCTACCTCTCTGAAATAGAAAATTCATTAAAAGTAATTACAGTATTACAGTATGCTAACACCAATACTGCAGAGGGGGGATAATTTGATTAAACAAAGATCTTCCAGTTAAACAAATTTTACATATTGGTCATATGGGTTGAATTCACCAGCTCATATGACTCTCCAAGAGGATAACACTAGTGTTTGATTAATGAGCAGTTCTCTTTTTACAAGAACAAAAGTCTTGTAACGTAGTAAAGAATGAGCACAGTCAGGTTTTCAGAAGATATTATAGGCTTTATTCCTTTTAAGTGACCCCTTAAACAAGGGTGAAGCTGATCAACAGCTGAAGGAATCACATTAGACTTGCCTGGTTACAAAATATGTTATACTAATGGTGGATATTTTAAAGTTTAGAACATAAAATTATAAACGTTCTCCCTTTGCTACATCCACTAGTTAGTCTTCAACATTATTTTAAGCTGCAAGTAAAAATGCAGTAAATCTGCATGAAAATGGCAGGTTGGAATATCTTTTCTTACATTGGTTGGTCACAAGGGCTGAAGGATTGCATTCGACAAGAGTATTACAGATTATCATTTTTTTCTGCTATGAAAATAGGGAGAGCAGGGAAGTATTTCCCCCACAGGCAATCTGCTTTTGATATTCTCTCTGGATGTTAGAGATCCATATTTCTCTATTCCAGAGAAGTGCTTATAGTAAACTTCAGCTCTAAGGATGCAAATAAGACATTTTAATTTAGAACAGTTTACTTAATTTGTAATTTTGTACAACATCAAATTTAAAACACTTTCCGTTATTTTAAATCTCATGTTTAACTTCTGTGATACAGAATCAGAACATCACAAATGAGATTTCTTCTACGCTCTGCTCTCAGATAAGGTGTGATGAAAGAGATTAGACAGTATAAACTTGTTTTCCTCTACCTGAGGTGCTGCAGTACTGTAGCTTACATTGTAGTACTGCTGTTGATAGCAGTTCAAGAGGAAATGTTCTTTTCAGTGTCAGTGATGGACAGTAAGAACCTCAGTTTCAATAGTTTTCTGTCAGTGACTGAGAGTAGTGAGCTCTGGTGCCAGCCCAATGTCAGGAGAATGAATACCAATTTTGCACCTAGCACAATATATGCAGATCTTTGTTCACTGGCATATTTTTGCAATTAAATACACAAAGCATGTGTGATCAGATTTACAAATTATTCAGCCAAAGTACAAATAAAATATACAAAGCTTTATTTTAAAATTTCTTTCCGGTTTTTACTGACCAGGAGTTTTGTGAGTTTAGACCATGAATACCTTCTTTTATTACAGAACTAATGTTCTCTCTCTGGCCACTGAAACAGCTTATAAATAGGAGTGATCAGTTGGTTTGATATCTGCAGTTCTGGCCTTTTTTTTCTTTTTACAGCCATAAAAATAAACATCTTTGTTCTTTTAGAGCCCAAGTTGTATCTCTGAAATAAGAGGTTATAAAGAGAGGATTTATGTATAAAATCTACACGGGTTACTCAGAATTTAATGCTTTCATTATCTGGTAAATGAAAGCTTTAACGGAAGCTTAGAGCTGAGGTGCTAATTATCAAACTGCTGTCCTTCAGCATATAGCAAAGCAATTAAATTTCTTGAGCTCAAGAACTATTCAGGTAGGAAATGCATTATCTCAAGTATGTTTGTAATTAATTTGTTTGATGCTTTATTTATTGATACAAGTGAAATATGTGGAGAGGATGATATTGTGGGATATCATAAGATGAAAAAGTTGTGCATTGTTGGTGGACTTAGACATATTTTTCCATTTTCATTTCTTCCCTTTGATTTCTCTCCATTTCATACACTTCCTTCCATTTTGAAGATGTGTCTCAATTAGATGGTAAAGATGTCTGTGTACATTTCCTAAGTAAAGGAAGGCATTGGTGTGTTATATTTAACTGCCTACCTTCTCTCTCTCTCTTATTTATTTTTTTTTTTTTTAACAAGAGCAACCCAGTACGATGAGCATACAGGAAGACAATAGACTGTAGAAGTGTATGTAACCACTCACCCCAAAGCCTCTGGGAGAACCTAGTTTACAGCATCATCCTTCCTAGTAATGCAGCCTGTAGCTGCCACCCTCCCTCAGTGCCTGAAGTAGCTGCCAGAATCCAACACCCTACAGCAGATGAACATCTGGCTTGTTTCTTCTGTTACAGTTCTTTTGAGGAATAAAATTTAATCCCTCTCACTTTTCACACGCAAAGAAACCGTTTATTTCTGCAACTGAGAAGAGAACAGGAAATTGCTTGTGTAGTTGGACAGCCTTGAGGGTTGCAATAAAATTAGTGCTGTAATTTGCAATAACCTCAGGGGAATATATGCCACCAAAGATTGCTGAAGTGCAATATACTTTAATTGGAACCCTCCAGCTTTCAGGACACTGTCTTAATCATAGGTGATAGGAACAAGTGGCACAGAACAGGTTATGGCCCAAAATATCATAAAGTGATCTGGCAGTCTTCCTAACTATCGTCTACATTGAATCATTATGATTGCAATGAATAATTCACAACATTCCTACTCCGGTCTGATAATCTTATGATCACAGTATGTTGTGGAGGTACCTCTTGGGACTCTTCTGGAACAAAACTTACTATCACTAAAAGCTGTACTTTATAGCTAAGCTTTGTTCAGAGTAAAAAGACTCCCATTTTTTTCTTTTTTTTACAAATAAAAAGTATATATCCTGATATTTGCTGAAGCTTTGATAACTAATCATATACAGCCTATGACCAAAATACTGTAATGCTGCAAAGTGGTACAGATTTGTGAGCTCTAGATCTTCAAAAAGTATTGCTCAGCATAAAAAAAATGCTGAAAGTTCAAAAAAAGGAAAAGGAAAAATTTTTTCTTTGAGTGTTCATTATTAGCCTTCTGTATTTTTAGCCTCAATTCATGTTTTCAAACTTTCACTTAATCCCTAAGTGTTTAAGATTTTGTATAAGATACATTCTTCCTGGTTTCCAGAGTTGGGGTACTATGAAAACTCCAGATATTGCAAGTCTTTTGAAGGAGATTATCTGAATTTCTCAGAGCCAAATGTATATCCTGTACAACCAAGACAGAAATGTGTCTCCCAATATGTAAAATAGACATCTAAAGCAGTAAAAAAAAAAATAATAAATTTCAGAATTTGACAGATTACAACATTCTTTTGGAAAGTGAGTGTCAGTGTCACAGACTGTAAGTGAAATGTCTCTTTAGATGGAGGGCCAACATAAAGTTTTAGCCTAAATCCATTTGTTTTTAGCACTAGTGTAGAAGTGTGCCACGCCTTGAACTGAGTTTCTGTGCTCTCATAGGAACTATTCTGTGTTCCAGCTATGGACTTAGAGATGAACTGGAACTAAAGTCTCAGTTTTGAAAGTGATATTACTCTCAATTTATATTTTCCTCAGATCTCCCTCCTTGCTATATCTTACATTGCTCATTAATATGAACATACTGTATATCACAAAGGACTATAGGAGGCACAAGGCATGAGTGAGAACATTTTCTAGTTCTTTCTACTGTTTACACAGCAACCTACAGAAATGCAGATTGAATTTTCTGAGACATATCTCAAAAAACCACCCTCATGCTTCCTCTGTAACAATTATCACTAGGAAAGGGAAGTGGGAAAGCAAACTGTTTGAGAAATGCTTTTTCTTATGTACTTCATGACAAAGTTCATGGAAGTAGAAGCTTGGTCAATGTGAAGAATATCTAGTTCAGATAGGATGTTATCATGTCACAAGTCATACTGCATCACTGGCTGCAGGTGGGACCAGAGCTGGGACACAGCACAGTGCTTCTGAAAATCTCAAGCTATATCCTGAACTCCTATTGACTAAAATACTATTTCCACATGGAAGAAGTTTGAAGGACGTAACCTTCCATCTGTGCAATGTGGCTGGTGTTTGGATTGATTTTGGCTGAGGACATGGTACAATCTTTGGATCAAAATAGATTAGATAAATCCAGTTCAAGGATAAATATTGCCTGTGAAAGACAAATGTGCCTCATGATGTTTGTCTTTCTCAAAGAGACAATATTTTTCTTAAATATTAAACAGAAGAGAGTTTGGAATTGTAGGTTGAGTTGTCCTTGTCAGTGAAAGACAGCCTCCTGTAGTATTTAATTAGCTTTTTTGGGGTTGGAAATTAGTATTTCTCAAAAACCTAAGTGGATTTGATCTCATCTCTCAAAATGTTAGGAGAGACTATTGTGTGGGTGGTAGGATAAGACCTGTGTAAGCCTGATTATAATATCGGTATATACTTCAGTGTAAAATGGCCCTGAACAGTACAGTTTGGGAGACAGCTTCTGGTGTTAATCAGCGTGGAGCTAGAGTCACCTTCCAAGAAGAGTAAAGTAGCAAGAAGAGAAATTTAGATAGAATCTGATAAATTTATTAAAGATATATGTTTACTAGATAAAGACAAGTGCAACATGGGCTTTTCCCACTGAAAACTAGAAGTATTTTTTTCACAGACGCTTTTAATTTCCACATGAGTTTTAGATACATCCTCTCCTTTTTCTCCCTTTCACTTCTCTCCCACATCTGCATTAGAAATGCTCTCGTGGTGATGAGAATAACATCTTCCAGGTTTATTTTCTGTATTTCTATGAGTTCCTTATAGGTGACCTCCTTGTAAAACACTAAGAAAAATTGTATTAAGTTGTATACCACTTCATAGTCTAAAGAGTTAATACGTACTTCACAGTTTACAGGACTGTAGAAGAAAGAACTCTTAACTGAAAATTATGAGGCTGCAATTAGAGTACTGATGTATAACTGAATTCAGATGTTGTCTGCCTTGATAATAGACTCTTCTTTTGTGTGTATGCATTTGCTTTATTACCAAAATATTCACTTGTTTTCTTTACGCTTTCAAAAATATTTCTTCTGATGTTTCATATTACCAGCAATTACCATTGGGCTCTGTGACAAGTTATGTTTCAAGGGGAAATAAAATGGCCACTACTCTTTAAAATGTATTTTATTCTGTAACATCCTTATTCTTTCTGTAACAAAAAAGATACTGTCTACAAAACACACTGAATAAAATTAAAATATGATACATCAGTAAATATTTTTCATAAATATTTACATTTTATGACTGTTTTATAATTTTGTAAGATTTGAATTTGGGTTTTGAGATATAAGGTAGATATCAACAAGAAACGAATTGTGGTTTAGAGTACATCATGCATTGATTTATACCGGCTTTACATTTTTTGTGATAATAGATCAACTAAGCTTTATCCACCATATGATGTGTGAGGGAATTTCTTCTATTACATTCTTGCTCTTACCCAGGAAGCTTCATTTAGTTAATTTAAATTACCATCTTAGCAGAAGAAGACAGATGTCACATGATGAATTGGCTCAGTGTTAGTAGCGAAATATTACCAATAATGCAAATAAATGGATTTTTAACATTTGTCAAAGAACCAAATTCTGCCGTATGCCCAATGCTTGAATCATCCTATGAATGGATGCCAGAGCAGAGTCTTGTCACCAGGAAAAGAGTTTAGATGGAGGCTAAGAGGTGGGTGTTCTGTTTTTGTGTAGGCAGCATGAAAAACTAATTTGAGTGATGCAGTCCTGCTGAAGGTAATGGGATTATAATGGGTTGATATCCAAATATTATGAGCTTAGCTCTGGAATGAATATTAATAGTTACCTCTCCCCTAGCATACAGCACCTGAAACGCAAAATGATAGTGCCTTAATGTTACTTATTTTGCCAGAACTAGTATGTGCTGACCAAGTTCTCCAGTGTAGTATTGTGCACACAAAAAACTCCTGTGAGTGAATAGTATCTTATGATAGAGACATTACTCTTTCACCAGGACGATATTTATTGGGCTTTTAAGTCCTGACTATAAAGCTGAAAGGCCTGACAATCCTGCCTAACTGAGCGTCCAGGCCCCACAGTTCTTGAAATCCAACTTAAATTTCTCATCCAAACTCAATAATGTTAGCATGCTTTAAAATGGGGAGCTGTTGGGTGTGGTAAGCAAGACAAATTTGAATCTGAATTTTGCTTTGAAAGATGCACCGGAGCTGCTCAGGAAACTGCATGTACCTCTCATAAGCCACAATTTAACCCTTTCTGCAATAAACTGCTGTGATTGGTTTGCACTCAAAGACAAGCTAGCAAATCTAAACAAGGACAATGAAACTCTGAAATACTGACCCAATAAAAGCAGTAATACACATATATATACAGATTACATTTTATATAATTACAAATATACATATATATTTTATATAATTTAAAACAGATTAGAAAAAAGCAACAACTACTCTGAAGGCTTTATGTTTGGATAATTGTAAGAATTTTTAATACACAGCTGTTTTGGACGAAACAAACAGAAGTAAGTATTGTCATAGTGTACAAGCTTGCATGAGAAATCATTAGATTTGATGGGGTTATTCATTCCAAGAACTACTGGAATCACAACACAGAGAGTATTTATTTCTGAATATAAATGAATAAGTAAAGGCAAAGACTCAATTTTTCTAGAATTACTCCTAAAATCTGTACTGAATCTGACAACTGGTAATTAATCTGTACTTTCTAATACTATACCAAAAAGAAGCATTTTAGTCCATTTTCTGTTATCCCACAAACTTAACCCTTCTCTGTTCACAAAATTTCTTGACATGCCTCTGCCCTGGCAGTCTCTTCTATCTTCAGCATCGACTTTTTTTAGAGATATACACCTTCTTTAGGATGTAGATGAGATTTAGATGATGATAGAAGGTACAGAGCTAGGATGCCAGAGATTATGCCATATTAAAGTAATTCTATGTCTAGAATCATTCTTTCAACTTCCAGGGAATAAATTAGACAGCATTCCTTGCAAAAAGCTATTTTATTTCTTTCTATTAAAAGGATGAAATTCACCACAAGTACACATTTCTGTCTCTCAAAACTTTTTGATTGTTGTGGGTTGGTAATTTTTCTTAGTATGGAATTCTGGAATGTCTTGCTTTAGATTGCATCACTTTTAAGTAGAGCCAAAAATTTTGCTCCAAGTAACATGTAGTATCAAAATAATTCCTACAGTACTTAGAGGCAATGTTGCCTTTTCCAATGGCCCATTATGTTTTCCTCCTAACTTCCTGAGTGTAATCTGTGATCTGGAAAAAAAGTTGTAATTCCTCAAAGGTTACTGCAAAGACTATTACTGTTCTCCCTGTATGATATTCAGCAACTCCTTTTAATATATCAAACCTACTCCTCTGTCTATTCAGTCATGCTAATGTGCTAAAGCACACAAAGATATATTCGTATAGATGAGTATTCAATCTGTGAGAACCTGTTATGTGAGAATAGGAATATTCTCACTCTCTTTAATGAGCTAGTCCTCAAAACGATACCGGAGCAGTCAAGGTTACGATATATGCATTTGAAGTTCTAAACAGAAATGCAGTAGACATCAGATGCAGAAAGAAATTGAGGAAAACATATATTAAAAGAGAGTCTGAAATAAGCCCGGCAGCTTGTTTGTGTTCCAGGAAATATGATAATTTGTGCCAAGTCTTTCTTCACAGGATGAGACTCTCCATCTTTTGTGGCTCCCTTTACTTGTAATACAGCTTTTTTATTTCCAGCATGTTGCACTACCAGAGAGAAGCTCTCCAATCTGTGCATAGGTGTGTGCATAGGTGTGTGCATAGGTGGGTGGAGCATGCAAACAATACATTTTTGTAAGTACAATTCAATCTGTCTCTTTTATATAATGTGTATGTATGACATAACATATATATACTTATATGTAATACATGTTCCTGTGTAGGATTATTTTTGCATCTGGAGCCCTCTATTAAAGTCTATGCTAGATTTGTTTAATAAATTCTCAGTTAACAATAGACTGACACTGAAGAAAACACTCATATGATGATGAATCACCATATTCCACAGGCTTCTCTAATGATAAAAGGAATATAAGACAAGATCAAATGTTCAAGGCATAAGGAAATGATTTCCACAAAATTCTGTAAGATAATGAAATTACAGTAATTTTAGGCTGCTTTAATTATTTGTTTAAAATACATTTGTTTATGCTTTCATTTTGAGTATTACGGATACAGATATAAATTTCGTATGTTATCTGATGTGACAAGTAATGAGACTTGCAAACTGATGTTGAATTCATGTTCTGCTATTCCTCCATATCCAGGTTTCCTAATGCAAAGGTAAAGAAATCCTGTTATTTTAACTAAATAGGTATGAACAACCTTTTTTTTTTTTTGTAACTCATTCACTTTCTTTTAAAAACATATGTATCTTTTGTTGCACTTTTATTTATGGGTCTCCTTTTCCACACGGACCTCATGATCTTTTAATGTTAGTTTATATAAAGATTAACTACTTTTTTTTTAACTTTGGTAACAGCTGAAGGACTAATCCCTCCCAAACTACTTCGAATCTCCATGTAATTTCTAGCTTTCTGCCTCAGCCATGGTGATTTCTTAATCTCCTGTGAACTCCATAATGTCTTCCCTGTATTTTACAGTTACTATTCTAATGTATTTTCATTCTTTTACCGTATCAACTGTCCTTGTGATTACAATCACTTTAGTCAATTAAGCAGTTTTATCTTAATAATGGCCCATTTGAAGATGATTTTCTTCTACTCATTTACAGAGACCGTACTGCCTTTTTTACCTTGAAATACTAAAAGGTATGTCAAAACTCAATTGAGATCAATGACTGAATTCTTGCTTCTCTGAACTGCCTCAGGATTTGCAAGTAAAATATCTAACGATGGTAGTTAACATCTTCCATTATGAATATAAATTCTTTGGAAGAACTCCATGAAAAGAAATCTGCACTTTTATTTAGACAACCAAAGAGCTGTGTATCACTTGCCACAGTGACTTGTAAAATCTGCAGTCCATCCATAGATGTGCTGTTGTCATTAACTAAACCCACAGTTATTCATGAAGTAATTCCCTGTTTTCTGTCTTCTCCTCATCTCACCCACTGATTTATTAACCATAGATATAATCAAAAAGGGTAACTAGTTTACACAGGTGTAGCTGGATGTTCACTTAGCTGGTGAGTCGTATTTTTGCACCTCTCTCTCAGGCTGTCCTTGGCCTTTTTTGAAATGGAAATTAATACGTTTGCAGGTTTTCTGTCTCAGCAGTCTGAACATTTTTGCCTTTTAATTAGCCAGAAGCTCTGAATATCTATGCGGAAAATCAGAAACTTATTCTGCAGTAAGACTACATTGATTAGTTTTATACAATCTTGTGTAATTAAAGTTTACATCCTGTACTCAATTTTATCTATCAGCATTAGAAAGCTTTGCATACCTGTGCTCCTTCCAAGTGAGAGCTCAGGTCACACAGAAGAGTTTCAGCCAAAACAGTACGTGAAAGTAATTTGTTTTCTAAGAAGTAAACCAGCAAACTAAACTTTAAGACCCATATTAAATATGCTCCCACGGTTTATACCAGGATAATCATGTCCTGTATTCCTTGGTAAAAGTCACATAAGATTTTAAAAGAAGAAACTGTGTCTCTGGTTACAGCTTTCTCAGTCTTGTCATCCATGTGTCAGTGCTGACGCACACGTGGATAAATCTCTTATTTTTCTCAGTGCCCTAAGGCAGAACAAAAGAACAGAGAAACACCAGGCAACAAAGAATAAATGAGGCTCTTTTCTGCTCAAGGTCTTGGGTCAAATCAAGTTTTTAGTCTTTCTGGGATTCCTGATGCAATGTAAAAAATCCCAGTTTAGTTCTCCTTATGCAAAAAGCAGTTAGAAGCAGCCAGGGTAGGGACTGTTGCACAAGGAAAGCATTTTGGTTTTGGTCACTGTACTTCTTTGCCGTATTTTACTAACAATGTTCCATTCATTTTACTGCACAGAAACCCAGAAAGTGACATTGAAAGATAGTGGCCATTTCTTGCTCAATTTTTCTGTCAGCAGTGCAGTGCTGCTGTGATGGGAGCACTGCACTTGGATAAGACTAAGTTTTGGTGAAGAGAATGGGATTTATATTTTTCTCATATCTTTTATGAGAAAATTAAAATGCTTATGTAATAGTACTGGTTTTACTTCACTTCATTCTGTGATTCTGTTGGCATCCTGAGGTGTATTAGAAAAGGAGTAGTTAGTTGGTCAAGAGAGGACCTTCTGTCCCTCTACTCTGCCCTGGTGAGGCCACATCTGGAAGACTGTGTCCAGTTCTGGGCCCCTCAGCTCAAGAGAGACAGGGAACTGCCTGAGAGAGTCCAGCACAGAGCCACAAAGATGCTGAAGGGAGTGGAACATCTCCCTGATGAGGAAAGGCTGAAGGAGCTGGGTCTCTTTAGCTGGGACAAGAGGAGGCTGAGGGGTGACCTTATAAATGGTTATAAATATGTCAAGGGAGAGTGTCAGGAGAACAGAGCCAGGCTCTTTTCAGTCATGCCCAATGACAGACAAGAGGCAATGGGTACAAGCTGGAACATAGGAGGTTCCACAAAAATATTAGAAAAAACTTTTTGACTGTGAGAGTGACAGAACACTGACACAGGCTGCCCAGGGAGGTTGTGGAGTCTCCTTCTCTGGAGACATTCAAAACCTGCCTGGACGCGTTCCTGTGTGACCTACTGTAGGTGATCCTGCTCTGGCAGGGGAGTTGGACGAGATGATCTTCTGAGATCCCTTCCAACCCCTGACATTCTGTGATTCTGTGATTCTGTGATTCTGTGATTCTGTGATTCTGTTAGCTTGTGCTTCAAAAGGTAGCAAGGCAAATAAATCCTGATATGCTCTACTTGTTTTCCTCCTATATTTATTACAGTTTTCTTAACTAGAAAAGACTAAAAAATGTAATTCACCTCCTAAAACACTCAATTCCAAACCAAAACACTAAGTAAAGGAAAACAAAATAGGGAATTGGAGTTTTTAGGTGGTGTAAAGCTGGTGTTTATGTCAGCAAGTAGCCAGTTACTGCACTCTTCAGGACCTTGGCTGAGTTCTGCACTGTTACCAGAAGTAATTATGCCAAATAGGACAAGCAATATTGAGTAAGAGTAGAGATGTAATAAATAAGAGATCAATTAAATCTTTATGACAAAATTGCATGATCTTCCAAAAAGATGATAACAAATCAGAAGATTCAAGAAGGAGCTACAATAATGATATGAGATCAGGAAAAAACATCTTGTAATGAGAAACTTAAGAAACTTCAATTTACTTAGTTTACCAAAGAGAAATTTAAAATATTACTTGATCTTGGTCATTACATACTTATATGCAGAAGAGGTTTTTTGGTATTGTATTCTACTTTGATCTTACAGGGGGAAAAAAAGTAACAGCACCTGCTTTTGAAAGCAAAAACTAGATTCTTTTTTAATGGAACTGAACTCCAAAGTTTTTAATAACAAGGTTCATTAACAGATCAATAGCTTTCATTTGGAATGTAGTGGGATTCCATCACTTGAATGATCAAGATTTGGGAAATTTCTTAAAAGGTATTTTAAATGTCAAGTAGATGTCATTGCAGGAAGAGGAAGGAAAAACAAAATAAAAACACAAACCAACTGAAAATAAAAATGGTTACATGAAACGTATAAAGCAGGGGATTCAGTCAGACTCATAATAGCCTGTTTTGACTCCAAAATGTGTTATATGCATCTAGCTTCAAAAGTGCAATGTCATTCAAAGAAGATGTTTCTGTAGACTGTCAAACACTGAAGAAAGTGATTTCTAAAAAAAATGTATTTTACTATTTCCAACTCAAAGCAACTGAGAAAGAATAGTTTGTGATGTAATCACCTCTTTTATGAAGGCAGGTACCATTTTCAACAGCAATCTCCAGTTGTGGTATTTTTATACTGTTTTCTGAGGAGATATGAGAGGAGTAAAAGTTACTATTTCAACAGCCATGGCTTGGAGCTAGTTTGAGCAATACAGCCCCCCTATAGCGAACATGTTGTGTAACAAAAGAGGATCATCCTTTACTAACCTGCAGTGTGACTACTGGGACATATCATACTGACAGTCTCCTCTGCTTGCAATTCCTTACAGATCTCCAGCTTTCACAGGATCAGGAAAGTCAGTGGGCAATGTGACACTGACCCTCTGTGATCTGAGGGTGAAGGGTGAGATCAGTCATGCATTATTAAGTTTCATCAACAAAGGTAAGGAAGTAACAAGTGTGTAGGAACCTTCTAGGGAATGTGTGCTCCAACCTGGTGTTCTTTACACATCTTCTGTCAGCTTTGCAGGGCACTGGATAAGCTTCGTGAACTCTGAGACAGTCCATGTCCACAGCTTTCATGACATCAAATAACTGGAGTTCTCCACTGCCTAGGACAGAGACAAGGAAAACATCTGTAATGCTCAGACTGCATGAGTATGTCTCTGACTCATGACAGATGCTGATCACTCGTTTCAGTTGTGGGTTACCCTGTCATATTACAATCGTTGTGCACCACATGCTCCTTTCAGCAAGGCCCTGGAGGTTATTGTGGGTCATGCATTCAGTTGCCCTGAAGCAAGGTGTCAAACCTCGACAAACAGAACAGCACAGTGCAGCACTGTGTGTTGATCACAGTGTTTTGATCACCACTAGCTGATGTGCCTTGTACAGCCTGTGTGAGGGCATGGACAGGCTGTTCTAGGAACAGCGGCCACAAGAGGGTCAGACTTTCCAGCTTGTGCCAGGATGTTGTGATAGAGGAAGCAGAGAAGTGCATGAAGCCATCTGTGCCCATCTGGCTCAACATTAGTTCCATCACAGTGCTCAAAAAATGCTGTAGCAGTAATCCACCATGCCTCCATGTAGTCAAAAAATATATTTGGCTTCTTTCCCTCCATTTAAACTCCTCAGAAAAATGCCAGTCCTCTCCACCCACTCCTTGTGTTGTCATCTTCAGATTTAGAGTCTGAATGCAAAAAAAAAAAAAAAAAGTAGGAATCTACATGAATAAGATGCTTTCAATGATGCATTTCTGTATTTTCTTTTTTTATTAAGGATTTCATGTTAAAAAAATAGGGAAAACAATCACATATCAAATCATGTGATACAAGGATTCATTAATACAGAAAGATCAGTTTAGTCTGTCAGGAGCTACTTCCTCTTTGTGTTTATACTGCTACATTAAAGGTTAAGTGTTTTTCGGTAGTTAATCCCTTTTTGCACATTTCTTTCAACATGTGTCTGAGCAACCAATGAAATCATTCCTGTAAAGCATTTTCTCTCTTTTTTCATTACCATAGGAGTGTGCTGTTACATCCTTCTGCTCTGGTGATTGATAATACTGTTGAAATGTCCACTGTCTCTGCTTGGTTGTTCACCTACATGATAAGAAAGCGATGCATATTTTTTGTTTAGACAGTTAGCTTTTCCCCAGTGGAAAAAAAAAATTGAACTGAACATGTTGCTGTAAGGCAAGAAGATGATTGATTGGGTGGATATAAAGCAATTGGAGAGTTGTGTGTCCTCATGTGTGTAATAGCTTGTGCCAGGAGCTGGGTGGGGAGGTGCAAGAGAGGATGAAAGTGTGTTCTGTTAAGTGGAGTTTTTTTGCAATATCCATATGAATGGAAAGGTCTCCTAGGAAGCTGTACTAGTGATTTAGAAATTATGTGGGGTTCAAAACATGCTATGCTTTACCTCTTACTCATGCTACTCAAATGAAACAAAAGATGTTTCAGCACCAGAAGTTTTATTATGATGCATGAAATGGTGGGCATAAGCTCTTGTGTGGTGAGGGTTGTGAGGCCCGTCTACTGAGTATTTTTCAATTCTTGTGAATGATTTTGGTGAGAGGACAACATCTTTTCTCTTTAACATCCTTTCTGTAAGATACAATAACTCGTGTTATCACTGACAAATTTTATTAGTCTCCTGCTCTAGTTATTTTGCTATGTTCTTGGGCTTGTTTTCTTTGTCATAGACAAATATACATTGCTACTGTTCCACATATATAAATTTAAGAAGTAAATTTAGGAATATATGTGGACAGAAATTTCGATATATACCACTGTCATTTTATTTGCCTGCATATATAAATGTAGTTTTATATAGGCAGAAATATTCAGACATTCTATCATTGACCAAAAAGAGCTTGGTTTTAGTTTTATAACTTAGGCCAAAACACAGTGATAAGAAGTCACAAAAACAGTTTACTCAATCTCAGTGAAACTGGACAAAAAGTCAGAGTTAAACTAAATAACCAACTAAATAATAAGTTTGAAGCAGATGAGTTTTGAGACTGCATCAGAAGAAGTGTTGTCAGCCGGTCAAGTAAGGTGATTCTGACTTGCTACTCTTCTCTCGTGAGACCCCACCTGGAGTACTGTGTTCATGTCAGGAGTCCAGCACGACAAAGAGATGAATCCATTGGAGCAGGTCCAGAGGAGGACCATAAAAATGATCAGCGAGAAGGACTAGGTGTCCTGTGAAGAAAGAGTGAGAGAATTGGGGTCATTCAGCCTAGAGAAGAGGAGCTCTGGGAAGAACTTTTTGAAGCCTTTCGAGATGAAGAGAGCCTTTTTAGCAGGGCCTATAGTGACAGAATAAGTGACAAACTTTTAACGGAAATCAGGTAGATTTGGAATGAACGTAAGAAGATGTTTTTTATAGTGAGGCTAGTGAGACTCTGGAACAGGTTGCCAAGAGAAGATGTGGATGTCCCCTACCTGGAAGTGTTCAAGGCCAGGCAATTCTGAGCAACCTGGTCTGGTGGGAGGTGTCCCTGTCCATGGCAAGGGGGTTGGAACTGGATGATCTTTAAGGTCCCTTCCAACACAAACCGTGTTGTGATTCTATGATAAGATAATTTGAAACCAATGGAATCTATACTGTATATTTTAACTTATTACAGGAAAGCAACCGTGTTATGACTGGACTAAAAATGTTCAGCACTGGGTAAAATAGAAGTTTATGTGATGGCTAACAGTATGGGGCATTGAAGTGACATCAATATTTGTACTAGGCTTGTGTAGCAAGATTTGGGGAGTAGAAGAGTGATTTTTGGTTTTTTTTCTCAGTATCCTACTCTATTTTTAATTGTCAATAAATTAAATATATCTTCCCCAAGCCAACCATGATCTTTTCCGTCTTTCTTTTTCCCCTTCTCCTGCTGAGGACATGGAGTAAGAGAGTGGTGGGCATCTGGTAGACAGCCAAAGTCAGCCCACTGTGCTGTTGCTTGGGTAGATGTTGAGCTATTATAAAACAGAGTTGGACAGAAAACTGTGATGCACAGTGATTACAATTCTAAATATAAATATTAGTTCTGTTGTGATACGTTTTTGACTAGTAAGGGGTTAAGCAAATTCTAGATCATGCCTAATACTATTTTCAGTAATTTTGCTCTCATTATACATATGTGCACATGTATGTACTCAAATAGAGATATATGTTCAAGGTGGTACATATAACCTAGACAAACCTTAAAAAAAGAAGAGTGTTATATGAGTGAACTTCTGGAGAGAGGCACAGACACGAAATATCAGAGAAACGCCCCTCCTAAACTCAGGGCAGCAATATGTTTGCTGCAGACATCTTGGGAAGCATTGCAGCGGTCAACAGGATCATGGTGCGAAGCCTTAGAGAGGAGTTCACTGGGAAAGTCACACCTGTGAAAGTGTTGAAGTATTTTTTAGGATGTTCTGTTTGCATAGTGTAGGGAACTGACATATCTTGAATCTCCTGATTTTCATGATTGATTGCCTTTGTAAGAGATCAGGAAAGACAGCAGGAGTTTGCACTCTGCCACAGCCAAGGAATGATCTTCCACTAGATGCAAAATCTCCATAATAATTGATCTTGGTGTTTTCTCCATGCATTTTTGTTCATAATTCTGCTTACTTGGATATCTTTGGCTGCTATTACATCTAACTTTATTCTTTCAGCATTAAGAAGAAGTAATCTGAGCTTCTCCTAGGTTTATTGCTGTCTTTATTTCATCTGAATCTGGTGTCAGGGAGATCATTCTCTATTCTATAAGGCTGTTAATCCACATACTCTTGTAAAAACTTTCTTTTTGTTTCTCTCTCTCGATTCCCCAAATCTCTGAAGGCCTTCAGTGATCACACAGCTCCCGACTCTCTCTCACAGAACCAGACTTTGAGCAATTAGTTGTTCTTAATTATCTTGTCATACTTTCACCCTTTTTCTGTAGGGCTGGAAGGATTCTCCTGAATCCCATCTGGTCTCGCTGTCTCTGGGCATCTTCTTCAGCCCAAGAGTGCTGTCTCTTCTGCATTGCAGCAGGAATGTTGTTTGTACTGAGACATATTTTCCCTAATTCTGCTGAAACCCACATTTGCCTCATATCCACCCTGAAAATTCATGCTCTTTTGTTCATTTCAGTTAAACTAATTCAAATAAATTTTCATATATACTTTCTGAACATTTCTAATGTTAAAATATATTTTAAGACGAAAATATTTCCAAACTGAAACTTAGGAAATACTGATGTTAGATTTTATCTAGGAAATAGATCTTCTTCCAAAAGAAACAATTAAAAACTCACACAGCTTCATGAAATGTGTCAATGATTTTGTATCTGTTTTTTTTTTTACAAACAGAAAGAAACATAAGTTAAAACTCTGCTTAACATAGAGGTCTAATTTTTATATATATTCCTGAGGTATGTGTTCTTAGCATTTTCTAGTGTTATTTCTACCTTTGTCAAGGAACACTGTATAAAATCTTGCTGATGTATTTAAACTAGGACCTTTTGTATTCTGATTGCATTTCATCCGTATGTCAGAGAAGTGATGAACTGCCCATGACAGTTCTTTTCATTTTGTTCATCTTCATTATAATTGCTTATTAAACTTTGCCATTTTTATGAGAGTATAAAACGATTTATTTTTGCTTTTTTGCGTTGTTCAAGGCTCCAAATAAAAACAATACCAAATCCCAAACACAGTACTATATAATATTTCAACTCTACAATTTGTTTTCTGAACAGTAGACTCTAAATATTACGACAATATTTTTTTCTGTGTGCTAAGGTAATAATTCCAGACAGCCCTTTAATTCCTCTCTTGTTATCCTTTTTCTTGCATTCTTTGGGAACTCAAAACTTGCATGGAGTTTTAGGTACACAGGAATGAAATACAGAACCGTATGTAAAACTGCTGTTGGTTTAAGTTACACTCCAAGGTGATTTTGACCTTCAGCTCCATTATGTCTCTTTCCCATTCTCATATATACAAGATGATTATTGCTCCAATTTAGTTTTCCTGTGATTAAGCTTACACAGGCTACTTGGAGTAACACGGCATTTTTCTGCCCAGTTGTTAAGCTGTTCAAATGCCAGCTTCAGTCCATGTCTACTGAAATTTCTACACATTGTTACATTTTGACCTACTTTTAAATTTTCACCTCATTTCAAATATTTACCTTGCAATAGTACTGATACTGACTTCCTAGCCTTTCTGTTTATTTTTAATTTATTTCATGATCTGCTAGACTTTCTTTACTGCATCTGTAAAATATTGTTTGCATAGATCATTATTCAGCAATTTAACTAACTCACTCAATTAACTGGCATAATTAAAATTCTAGAAATCCTTAAGTAATGATTAAAAATGAGCTTTACTCATTTGTTTTTTCTAAAGTAATTCTACAAGCTGCTAGAGCAACAGTTGCTAAACAAGCTCTATCAGTAAGGTGCTACTTTTCTTGTCTTCTGAGTCCTAAACAAAGAGCTAGGCAACTACAAATGAAAATCCCCAAAACAGCATAGCACGTCACATCACGTCATGCCATGCCATGCCATATCATGTCATTAGAAACTGGATCAGCTTTTGAAGTGAATCATTAAGTGTTAAATTTTGTGAGAGTGACTAATAAAGCATGTAAATAGAAGCTAGCATTAGGATTGGTAGGAGAAATTTATTTTAGTTATATGATTTTAGACAAAGGAGAAAGGTATTGCTAAAGCAGAAAGTGGAATTTGTTACTCTTTACTCAAAGGTCCATTATTTTTACTTTTCATCTCCCACTGCAGATCTCTGCGTACTTTTGAAAGTATAACAACAATATCCTTTCTGGTTACCTAGTACCTAATACAGGAACTCAAGACAGAAATTTGAGGACTAAACCTGACTTTTCAAACTGTCACGATAGTAATTTGCTTGCTAGCTCTCTGGGTTTTTGCTTATGTGACAGTGAACAATATTTCTTTTGGTGGTATGACATGAGGCCTCAGATTTGTATGATCATGGAAAAGTATGATGACTTGTCACTACTTTGGAATGAACAATATTAAGTGCACCTTTTTCTTTCTGCTCTGCTACCATCAGTCAGCTTGTACTTTCCTCTACTGATGTTCCTATAATCTAGTCTTCCTTCTAGAAGATCATGATAGTCATCTGAGGAAGAATGATAGTCATTTGAGGAAAAAGAAGTCTCATATTGCTACAGAGGTTGGCAGTAGCAGAAGGATACTGAACCAGTGGTGCACAGAAAAGATGCATCTTTTTTTTGTATCTTTTTGCCTATGGGCTTTATTTTTAAATATAAAACCCTAAATCATACATTTAGAAATCAGCTTATATGATAGCATCCTAGAAGGCTTGAACAGTCAGTGGTCCCAGTGAAAGCAGTGAAAACTCAAGATATACAGCAGACTTTAAAATGGAACCACTAGCTGTGAAATAAAAAGCTGGCCGAGGAAGTTGAATTGAGTCTACATATTTGAAAAGCTTATCAAATGTTATCATTTGATTGATTAATCGTTTGATTGGTGACTTTTTTGATTACAAATGAATGTATATGGAGTGTAATAATTACAGCATAAGGTAAGTGAATCTAAGAACTGAAAGTACATGTATGTTCTGCAGGCTGTGATCAGACATGCACACAGCAGCAGTTACACGTGGAGGCATGCAGTTTGTCTGTTGCTGGTTCCCATCATTGCCTTTTCTAGGACAAAGTGACACAGATAGAAACAGAATCAAGCACTGGGAGAGTTAATCTCATTACATTTTCTTCCGCAGGGCATCAAAAACATGATTATGTTGCAAACATCTAAAATACATAAATGTTATTCTGACATAAACTCTCTGATGTCCATTATTGCATGCGCATGCAGAAGAAAAGAGCAGCAGGCTATGAAGTTGTGAAAAGGAGTTGCCTGAAAGACTACCTCTGTACTAAAATGTCACAAACATCAGAAATAGTGATCATCCCTCTGTTAGAGTCCAGATATATTATGTTATCCAGTTTACACCACAGTTAAAACTTCCTGTATGTCCCAGATTAACACTTGTCCTTCTGAAATATGTGTTGCATAAAGAGCTAAAGCCTACTTGTTAAAAGAGAAAGAATCTCAAAATAAGGAAAATAAGACCTTATTGAATGGTGAGGATATGGGGAAGGAACAGAAATTCAAGTTCTTTCTGAGAGTTAAAACTTCTGCAATTATATTTTAATTGTTGCAGCAGGAACTGATATTTGTAGGCTGTAAACTAGACAAGTTTTTGGAGAAATGTGAGTCTAAATAAAATCAAATTTTCAGTGGGGTCTAACTTCTAGACAAATTTTGGTAATTTACTGCAAATTAGTAGGAATAAATTGATACTCCACTTCTGAGAATTCATATCTGAAAACTAGTCTGATAGTGCAATAAAAAAATGTCCAACCTCTTCATCCAGCCCCTGCTAATTACACTAAGTCACTAATTCATTCAAAGGATTGATGTATGCTTTGAAAGTCTGTTCTTCTTTAACGCAAGGGCATAAAGGATGAAAAAGTTGATGACATACAGCATTTAAGTGTTTGAAAACCATTTAATGAGGTCGTCCGCATAAAAATGAGCTTTCTTCTTTGAAACAGGCATAATATAAGGGTTAGAGGGTATGTGCCAAAGTGATCTTATCTTCTCATAATGCAGTCCCTTGGATTAATTCTTTAAAGAATGCTCAGCTGGCTGTCTTATGAAAGAGAAGGATGTCCTTAAGAGTGAAAACCTTTCTCAGACGCATTTGTTATAAAGATGGACATCTTGCTCAAGGCTAGGCTTAAAATTTAATAAGCTAATTGTTTCTTGCATATAATTTTCCAGCTTTCTTATGCGAAGAATATGGAATTGGGAAATGTATGTCTTATGCATTCAACTATTTCAATATATAACAACTTGGGCCATTTTTAATTTTGTCCTTTAGGCAGCGAAATTACGAGCAACAAGGGATGAGACACAGGTAGTAGGGCAGACTCTTGGTCTTTGAAAACCTCATCTGAGGACAGAGAGTTATTAACATTCTTGGGAATATCTGAGAGGCAAATTTTTAAATATCACTCCTCAATAATAAGATGCACAAAGACAATCACAGTATGTAGCCATCCTCACTTATCAAAGAGATAAATGAGTTCTGATTTTATCCATAAATTGTGTCCATCAGATGGTGTCTTTAGCATCTCATTTGCACAAATTGATGTAGATCTTAAATGTGTCTTTAAACAAATCTAGACCTTTCTGAAAATTTGCATTTGGCCATTGTCTTCGGCATAGAACCTAAGACTCATTCAACCTGAGTTTATAGTTATAACAGAATACTTAGCTACCTCAGGAGTTGGTTTGAGAGCCCACAATAACGAGTCTATGACACAAATTATCACATACAGTGACAAAATGAAACTACATTAACAGTTAAATTATTCTGTAAGTAATAACGTTGATGAAAAAGCTGTTAAGAACAAACTGAATTTATAGGTATTGCCATACTTTTTTTTGATTAAGGGAAAATTATTTTTTTATTTTACTAAAGTATGTTTCATATTGGATTAAACTATTATGTTCTCATTAGAAAATGTAAAATAATTTTTTAAGTTAAACTCTTGAAGGTCTATTTGAAGTTAAAATTCTGAAAATGTAGCTTAAAATGGAAAAAATAAACAAAATATATTATATAATTGATGAGGACTGCAAACAGAACAACTGTACTTGAAAGCTACTTATTCACAGAAAAAAAGATAGAAAAAAGTATTCCTTACTGTAATTGTGATTTTTTTATCCTTCTCTCTCTTTCAATCAAAAAATTCCTAATGTTCTACAGTCCTTTGGAATTTATGCTGAAAAATGTCTCTTACCATTGTGATTTTCTGTAACTGTGGATAGACCAATATCTCTTCTTTTTAAACCAGCACATTATTGTGTGCTTCGTACTGCAAAGATTATAGCTGAAATACTAAACATAACCTGTTAATACCTCATTGAGATCCTGTGAGATGAGTGGGACAACATCAGATGGAAGATAAACACATGTCATTGTCTACAGTTTAAAGTGTCAAAAATAAGATGTGAAGCTGAACTAGTTGCAAAGAACAAAGATATTTCATCTCAGAGGAAAAGAACAGTTGAATGAGAAATTATTTTTGAAAATCATCTTTGTGTAGGAGGTGTACTTAAGTGAGATACTGAGCTTGCATTGGCTTTCTGCATAGAAGTGATTTTTTGTCTTGTATTCCTGAAAGCTGCAACTAGTTACCCTTGATTTAATGTCATGATTTGTAACTTTTTTCTGTTCTGCTCCTCTCTAATGCATTTAATCATGGCTGAGCACCTTCTAAGAGTACATCAAAAATCATAAATAACAACTGTCACATAATATTTTACTTTTTCTTTACCTGATCTCTTCAGTGAATCTGATCTATGACATATGGTGATGGACAAATTAGATTTTCTCCATTAGTATGATTCTGCTGCATCACATTTTCAAGTATGGTTGAAGGTAAATAGGCTTATGAGTTAGAGGTTTAATACTAACTTTTTACTTACGTAATCTGGGGAGTCTGCATGCAAATACCAAGTAGGACAAGAAAGAGCTGATTCACCAGTGACTAACTGGTACTATTCAGCTATCATTTGTTTTTCAGTTAGGAAGAAGAGAGCTTGGATTCACAAAGTCTTGGGCAGAAATTATTTTTCAGATGTTCCATACATCTTGAGGAGAAAGTTTATTGAATTTCAGCCAAGCAGGAGAATATCTATACAGAAGGATAAGATTCATCAAGTCTGTGAGAAATTCAGAAACAAATGCAAACTTATCAGTAACCAAAAGGTGTGGACATCCATCCTTTATAACTTAAAAACTGAGAGCTGTTAAAACAAACTTAGATAGGCAGAGATAAAGAAAAAAAGATATCTGTCTAGCAGAAAATGATTGATATTATTTTTAAAGTACTAGCAACTGGATTATAGAAAATTGATTACCTTAGTGTTTTCACTGTTATTACAAATGTTATGTACATATTTTCTATCAATAATATATAATAGACAGTAAAGCGCTACTCTTTCTAAATATACAGAAACAACCACCACATGTACCAGAGAGCTTTTCTTTAGAAAAATTGTTCTTGCCATATGATCATAAACACTGTTCTATTCTGACAAGTGGAGGTCAGAAAGAAGAGAATTGACAATGTACTAGCTGAGATTTTGGCAAACAAATAAGGATTTAAATTAAGTTGGAATAAAGAAGAATAATAGGTAGAGGCGTAAGTTGTAAATTATGGATGGCATGTTTATTACTTAATCAATCAATATATATTCATTTAGCTTCACTATTTCATAAAAGCAGTGATTAAATTTGTCTATAAATTATATCTTTCAATCAGATAAGACAACTGTGGTATGAGTAGATATTTGGGTTTACTATATATTTATCTATTCTTCAACATGCTCAGTAATGCTGTGAGTTTTTTTAAGAAAAATGTCCCGGGACATCTCTAGGGGAAATCAGAGTGAAAATGAGCTCTATAAAACTCCTAGCAACTGAGTTTAATATTTTGAAAAAAGAATTAGGTGATTTTTTTTCCCTCAGAATTGTTTTGTTAAGAGTTTGGAAGTAAAAGTAATTTCTAATATTGAATAAAATGGTATTAACTTACTTCACAGGATTGTTCTTTGATTTTACTGAAGCTTTATAAATACTTTGAATTCCTCAAAGTAAAAACACCATGTGTGTGTAAAGGATTATTACTGGATTAGCACCCAGCAGTCAGTAATGGAGAATAACTAGCAGTCTTGTTTCTCTTGTTTCTCTGCTTTCATCCACGATTCCCAGTCAAGACTCACTTTTCTAAAATGGTGGAATATTATTTATATGTAAATTATATGGCAACTGTTGCACATGGAAATGGTACTCATTTAGTTTTTGTCAATGTTGAGATTTTTTTTTTAAAAAAAAGAAACAGTTCTATTTTTGTAATATACATGCTTCTGTATGCCTCTGGCATCCTGACTTAGAAGTTATTACTGACTACAGTACCAGCTCTGACTGGATTTCATCCTAGAAGAAGAGAAAATTAAGAAAAAGGAAGTAAGCAGGCAAGACTCTTCTTCATCAGACAAAGCTATAGTAAGATCTGTGAGCAGAGGGAAGTTGGAAAACATGAAGAGAGAACAGAGAAAATTACCTCTTTGAGTGGTGAGGTTTTCTGAAAAATTGAGCGGTGAGACAGAAATGAAGCAGCTGATCAAGAAATCCAGCTGTGTCACAACATCAGCAAGTCAGGCATAATCTATGGAAGGGCGATAAAAAAAGTATGAAAAAACCCCACTCGATAACCAAACTTTACTGAGGCTAAAGAAGCTCTTCAATAGGAAGAACAAGAAATTCACAAATGAAGAGAAGATAGTGTAAGAGCAAGGAAAGTTCGTGTTGTTTTTCTTCATTTATTTTCTGTTGTTTTTCTGAATGCTATAGGATAGGAAATCTTAATAACCTTTTAATTACATTGGTGATTGTTGGTTGCAGTGATGAAGACCAATTAAGTCTGAGGATATGCACAGTAGAAAGAGATGCAGACATTTCTACAACACAAGGCTTAACTGTAAATCAGGAATGTTTACAAACCAAAGAAAAATGTTTGTTGGTTTGTTGCTGGATTGTTTTTTTTTTTTTCCATAGGAAGCACGAACACAACATCAACATGGACTCTGAAAGTGCAAATTTCAAGGCAGTGATAAGAGGTCAAGCAGAAACACTGAATTGCAGTTCATAACAGACAGGTAGCAAAATATAGCTAAATGATTTTCACTTAAGCTGAAAATCCCGGCAGAGATTTTTGGGTAATTTAGAGTTTTAAACAATGAAATTAATTGGAAAGCTTACTGGCTATTGTTGGGACATGAGGTCTCTCTTCAAAGACAGAAAATGGTCTCCTGAAGTCAATGACACAATTCCCACTTACATTCTCCACACAAAACAATGTTGAAGAGTAACCATGTCACAATATTAAAATAAAAAAGGAGGCTGTCTACGTTATTAGAAAATATACTGCTTCCCTTTCTTACGTTTTACTGCTAAAGACCTCATTTAATCACTATAGCAACCATGATGCCACCATGTAGTCTTTGGTCTGTCTGCACAGTAATGCACCAGGGGAGGGATGTGCCCTTGCTCTTTCAGGACTGCTCAAGATCTGGTAAAATTTGTCTGTTAAATGGATCTATATTCACTATTGTCCTCCAAAAATATCCAAACCAAAAGCCTTGGCCACAGTCTTCCTTTTGATTTCTATTTTATACTCCAGGAGGAAATGCTGGAAGAAATTTCTGCTCTGTTTTAGCAAACCCTTTATTTAAGTCTTCTGTTGAATAATGTTGCATCTCAGGAAAGAATACAACAGCTCAGTTACAGGTAACATCCAGTTGTCACTTTCTAAGTATCTAAATGTGAGCTTCACAATCTTATCAAACACCAGACAAGATATTCATTTGAATAGGAAGAAAAACATCCATCCTGCACATTCAAGGTTTCTCATGACTCTGCCAACTTCACTGCTTCTTCAGCATAGCTTTGCATAGAATTAGAGGATGTAATATGCAACTGACCAACCCCACAACGATTGAAGCATTCTTTTAAATGTATTGAAAAGCTAAATTGAAAGTATGGCAATGCGAGAATCACCAACGCGTGTATGTTCTGTTTTTTCTTGAACAAAAGAGCTGCAACATGTTTTGGAGCAAAAGAAAGCACCTTTTATATCTTTAAGTATTGCAAAATATAAGACCCACAAAACCATCAGTAAGTGTGTTGAACATAAATTGCTGAAAAAAACGAAAGGGGAAGGCTAAATGTGAGTATCAGCTACTTGAAACAGGATAAAAATCAACTGTGCAAATCTATCACGCAGTTTACTAGCTTAAGAATCAAATACATTTGCCAATCCTCAGATCTAATGATAATGATCATGGAATATCTGATGATATCTTAGTCATCCATCAAGATAATTAATTTCACTGGGACAGAGCATGAACACATGCTTCTGATAATAATGTAGGCAGTTATTTAGAAGGATGAAGATTTCTCAGTGGTGGTAGCTAAAATCACATTATTATATCCACAGTTAGCTAACTAAGAAGTATCTCTTTTTTTTTTTCTTTTTTTTTCTGTGTTTTTAGCCATTGAGCCCTAAACACCTTCCAATTGATTTAGCAGAATCTCTTAAGAAGTAGTCACTCTTGGGAAAGCTACGTTAACTACTTTCTGAGGCTTTTACTTACAATAGTCATTCTCTGTGGTGTAAAAGAAGCACTACATGTGTTAGCAATATTCTATTGGATGTCACTCAGGGTCACTCTATTTACATTTAACAATGAGTCCTGCACTTTCCACTTAGGCTTCTGTCCCAAAATGTAAGCATAATAAAAGGAAAAATAGTTTCTACATCTTTATTTTCTATGATGTGTTTTCTAGTTGCAAGTAAGGGGTAGTAAATACACTCACAACATTTCAATATTACTTTAATACTTTATTAAAAAAACTGTAATTGAGCATTGTACCTGTTTTCTGTAAAAGTCACTAATACTGAAACTGCAGGAACATTCCTTCAGTCATTTAATTCACTTCCAAGTTATGCTCATGATTAGATTTTATTACGTACCACTCTGCCTCTATTAGAACCAGTGTATCTTCATTTCTTTGTAACCTGTGTGTCTACCATCAACTTTTATTACACACAAAAGTCTACTTGCAAGTATATATACTGTTGCCAGAAGGTACTTATTCTCCTGAGTTGTCTTTAAACACTGCTTCAGTTGTTCTGACACAGGTTTTCTTGTTACTTTTTCCTTAACTACACTCAAGTAGTATTGCCTGGGACCAGCAGACTCTAACACCTAAGTATATTTGTTCATTAGGGTGGCTGTCAACACTATTTGAAGCCTCTTTTGTATTTCCCATGTATTTCACTGTGATTTTGGTTCTAGCTTTTCTTATGAAGTGTGTCTTTGATTTCAATGTTGTTACATCATTATATGATTGGAGATGTGTAAATCTTAATGCACCACTTTGTGGTGTGAAAATTGTTATCACAAAATCACAGAATTATTGAAGTTGGAAAAGACC
>NW_009699531.1:0-25091 GCF_000703405.1 Apaloderma vittatum
CGGGTGGCGAGGGGAACAACAAAAAAATATTCATAATAAAAAGGCTGCTTCAGATTTCAACAGCACTAAATGCTGTATGCGTGGGTTACCGGTCAGCAGATGTTATCGGTGCCATCAGCTGAAGCTGTTTCGGTGCTGGTCTTGGTTTTAGCTAAAATCCTGTTAAAATAAAGATTTCTACAATCAGAAAGTGGTACTTCACCTCCTCCACTTTCCAGCTGGGTGTGTTGCAGGGTTTTGGGGTATTTTTCCTCGCTTCCAAGAGCGTCTGTGTTCCTCTTTGCCTGAAAAGTCGAAGAAGGGTAGTCAGTGCAGTTCTAAGAGGCATAAAGTGGTCTTAAATAGAAGTAAATATTTAAATTGTTCACTGTGTTAGGAGAATGCTGACTAGAAGTCCGTTATGTGTCGCTAATGGGCACATCAATGTGTTTTGTTTGTAGCCCAAAATGCTCCGAATGCCGATTGGGAAAAAAAGGTAACCGAATACTTCAAGGAGAAATTAAAAGAAAATAATGCTACTAACTGGGTAAGGTTGTTTTATTCTTTTAGAGTTGCACCTTTCTTAAGTTTCAATTTTCTTATCTCTTTTGCCACTGATGTGCTTTTGAGAAGTTCTTGCTTTTCGTGGTGTAAGTACACTTCCACATTTTAGGGCTGGGCTTTGCGAGTACGTTATTTACATCTCCGTCGCTTTAATCTGAGTCTAAAGGAAGGATCTAAAATCCTGAGTGCAGCCGGAGAAGCCAATCCACTTGACTTCAGCGTACTGCTTCGCCCTGGGCCGTAGCTGCTGAATGCTGCCTGTTTGTAGGAGAATCCAGTAGATGGCAGAGCCTGACCAATTCTGTCATTTTTGAAAGTCTTAACGCCAGCCCAGCGAGGCTGCAGGAAGCGTTTGTACGCCACAAGTTTCTGAAACGCTGTTTGTAAACCTCCCCCTCTCTCATGAGCTTTTCTGGTGGTGCTGCAAACCTTGTGGGAGTCGGACGCATAGCTGCTCAGGCTTTCAGGTTTTGGGGGAAAAAAATGTTTTCTGTTAATACTGCGTCTTACTGGGCTGGATCAGATCTGGTTTTCACAGTTGAGTGAGGAAGCTCTGCTTAAGGCTTAAAAATAAAGCTGATATTTTTCTAAAAGGGTGATGAAAAACGCATCCTGGAATACTGCTAAGCGAATTAGAAACGAGGAAGCTCTGCTTTAGGTTTAAAAATAAAGCATGCATGCTCGAGTTCAAAAGCTGATATTTTTCTAAAAAGCTGATGAAAAATGCATCCTGGAATACTGCTAAGCGAATTAGAAACTGTTCAGCTTATGGCTTAAAAACACAAGTGAAAATGGTCAGGTCTCCAGCTCTAGAGTGTTCAGTAATTAATATTTCAATGATAGTTTGAGTCAAGGTGTAGTTGGTGAAGTTGTGTTAAGTTTAGCACATGAGAAGGAATTGAAAGCATGCATTCTTAATCCAGAGAAATATGAGGGAATATATGTTTGCTTGTTAAAATGCATTTTCTGTAGGGCTGCTTCTGGGTTTGGTTGCGTTCTGGTGTTGGATGTGGCAGGGAGGGGTTCAGCAAAGAGTTTAACTTAAAAACCAGAAAACTCTCTTCTTATTGCAAGTCTTGTTATTTCAGGTTATACCACATACCTAGGAACTGATTATTCTTTTTCCTTTTGTTTCTCCATTGTCATGTAAACACATATGGAAACAAAACCTCCCCCAGTATGGACTTTAAAATTAATTTACGGGTTTTCCATGGCCTTTTGTTGTATGAAATTGTGTGTGCATTTGCTATGGTACCACTGATACCTAATACAGGGTAAAAGTGCTGTTATGTGGGAATAAGATAAGTAATGCATTTTATTTAATACCCCAACTGCAATAATTCCAAGTTTAAAAGTTAGTTTCAAATGTTGTACGGCTTTATGAAGTTGCAATGGCTGAAGTTCATTTGGTTTATAGTCCAGTGTTGGGGTTGAGCAGTGAGCAGAACTGGTGGCTTTGGAACTGGAAGAATTTGGGAACTGTTTTATGTCTGATAATCATAACTATTACCTGTAATAAGCATTGCAGAAACTTCTGGTGTTGGTATGTGCATGCTTTGTCACTGCATGGATCAGGGCAGGAGATGTACTCAGAAAATATTAAATATTACCTGATGAGGCACTGAATTATCAAACAGTTGTATCAATGGCACTACAGGGTTTGAGGCAAGTAACTGGATGGTAGGATGTACTGTGTCATCAGAGAATGAGTAAGTGACAGCTTTTGTGCTGGTTTTGGCTTGATTCGGAACGTTTCTTAATGTGTATCAGTTGTTTATAATAAGCTTTTCTTTTTTTTTTTTTAATAGGTTCCATCACTGAATGATGTTCCTGTACATTACCTGAAACCCAACAGTTTAGTGAAATTTCGCTGCATGGTTCAAGATATGTTTGACCCCGAGTTTTACATGGGAGTATATGAAACAGTTGACCCAAACACAAATGCACGTGTGAGTGCAATACTGATTTATTACTTTAGTAAATTTTTATTATTTTTGTCCATTTTAGTCCTCACATTTTTCTAACTTCTGAGTTAAACCTGTTAAGCCTGGACACTCTTTTACAGTAATTCTGTTTGTATAGCTCAGATGGCATCAGTAATACATTACTTCTTACATTTCTGTTGAGGAAAAAAATTACTAAAATAATATAAGCTTTGAGAGATTGTAGACTGCCTTGATTTTAGTGTAAGAAATTCATATTCAGGATGCTGTTGGAAACAGCGTGATTGCATTGTAAGCTTTGAGAGAGTGGAGACTGCCTTGATTTTGGTGTGAGAAATTCATATCCAGGATGCTGTTGGAAACAGCGTGATTGCATTGCCTTTTCCTTCTTGACAGGTTTTGCATTTTGGTAAATACAGAGATGTGGCTGAATGTGGGGTAAGTTACACAAGTTATATGAATTTTCAGGTGAAATCTTACACAGAAAGACATAGTTTATAGGTGCAGCGTAGGTTATTTGGTGCTTGCCAGTGGATTTCCCGAGATACTGCTCTTAAAATGCAAAATTAATCAGGTTTGGGTATTCATAACTGCTAACGGGCATTCTGAGTTCTGCAGGCTTCAAGCTGTTTCTGTTTTATTTAAAATTTGTTGTGCTTGGGAGCAGGAGGGAAGCGTTCTCGACCTTGAAACTTTCTGCTGGGAAAACAGTTTTCTTCTGGCAGTTCAGTACAATTAGAATCGAAGCATTATAGGCACAGACTCCCTTTGCTGTTTCCTGAGTGTGTAGTCTTGTATGATTGTTGTAACTTCTGGCTGAATCTGTGTGATTAAGTTTAACAAAAGAGGACAAACTCTAACTGGATTTTTAACAAAATTCTGTTGGTGTTCTAGCCCCAGCAGGAAATTGATTTGAATTCCTCCCAGACAGTCACCTCGGAGAGACAGACTTTCTACTGCGTTCCAGTGCCTGGTGAATCAGCATGGGTGAAAGAAATATCTTTTTTGACTGAGCTAGTCCTCTGTTAGACAAACACTGATCACCAACTAACTCATTAGATTTAAGGAGCTAAATTTATTTAGAGTTGCTTTTATTTGGGTTGAATCAGGAGGGGTGGTCGGTGTAGAAAAAGTAAAAAGGAAAATTTCTTGCTGTGCTATACACACAAATAAAATGCAAATGAATTTAGGAGCGTTGCTTTTTGATTTAGCGGGGATTTAGATTTGATTTTCGTGTTTGCTTGGTGGGATGTTTAAAGTTTCTGAAATTTCTGTTTGCAAATACTTTGAAAAAGAGAAACTTCCACTGAGCCATGGATATTGCATTGGCATTTACTGACAAAGTCAGAACACTGTTACCTGGTGAGAGTCTCCTACAAGAACCCCTAAAAGTACCTGTGGCTTAGCATGTTAAGACAAAAACCTGGAAAATTGAAGTGTGGTTTTAGTAGTTTGACTCTAGTATGTACAGGAAAGATGTTTGGGAGAAATAAATCATCGTTAGTTTCTCCCAGTAAACGAAAGCGGAATTGTCTGCATGAAATGGATACAGGATGCTTGTTTTAACACCTTTTAGGAATTTTGTATTCTCTTCTCCAAGGGAGTGGGGGAGAGATCTAGAAAGTTTAAGACATTGCATTTTGTAAAACCATAAGAATTTGATGGTAAATCTATAATGATTTGTTATTTCATATTTTGAGTTCAAAAATTAAGAAAACGACTTGTCATTGGCACAGAATGCCAATGCAATTTTAGAATTAAGCTAATGCATTTTTTCCTATTAAAACAATTGCTCAGAGTTAGTCTTTGAATGAACTTAGAGCAAAGTACTGCAGGAATGGAAATTTAAAGTGAGACAGACTATTATTAAAATAGTGCACGTGATTTCAATGTTTGTCCATCTTGCGAAGAAGAGGACAAGTATATTATCTTTTTCGAAATTCATTTACAAGTGTGGTATAACTAATATCTTACAAGCATGTGAACATTTTCGTGTGTTTCTTTTTGAAGTAATAATTATATCAGACAGCAAGTCTTTAAATATTATTATAATGTCTGCTGTTTGGAGTTGAGATGTAGGAGAGGAAAAACTCTAAAGATTTGGAGTTGTACCTGACCACAAGCATGTTCTCTGAGCATTAAAAAAAGGCCCTTTTTAGGGACCGATAGTGGAGTAGCACTTAATGTTTTTTAGTTTCTATTTTCAACAAGCTAATGACTGCTCAACACTTCTTAAGCAGGTTGTTTATGTATCTAAAGAGATGATGTCCAGATAGCAATTTTAATTATTGTTGTGTTTTGCCCAGAATAGGATAATAGCATTTTTTTTTAACAAAAAAAAAAAAGCAACTTTGAATTTTCCCAACCAAGCCTGTGGTTGTCCTTAATTCACAATTTTACGCGTATATTAGTGCAAGCCAAGCTCGAGTTAGTCCTTCCACATCCTACACACCAAGTCGCCACAAGAGGAGCTATGAGGAAGATGAGGATATGGATCTCCATCCGTCTAAACAGAAAGAGCAACACATGGGTAACAGTCGTTATTGCTGAATAGTTATTGTGATATCTTGGCAGAATTTGCAAAAAATTCATTTTAAAAAAAATGAAACATTTGCAGTTGTTTGAATCGGTAGTGTTGTCGCAGCCTTCATAACTAGTTTGGTGGCTTTTTTGAAGTCACCAGTGGTTTTTGCTGATGCATACTCTCACCTTGAATAACTGGCTAGTTTTCTTAAACGTGAGATGCAGAGAAATATTACATTTGCAGTCTTGGGGAATTTAGACAAAAATTATACACATAGTTTAAAGATTACATTTGAAAATTGGATTTCTGGCTGTGTTTGATTTTTTTAGACACACATAGATCTTTACCAGTATTCTCACTCACACTTAACTTGATAAGGTAAAATATGCATTTGTGAGACTTTTCTGTTGTACTTGCGAGTGTCTTCTGTCACATGCGTTGCATTATTAAGTATGTTTGTCTCAGATGTCTTGTTAAATTAGCTTAATTCTGTGTTGCTCACTGAAGAGAGTTGTTCACTTTTGCACTTGTGCTTGAAGGGCCTATGGATCCTGTGTTTTTCAGGCAGCGGAGGTGATATCCATGGGTGTGTGGAGCCAAAGAGATTAGAAACAGAAGCTTCTGCAGGTCATCATCTCAATTCTCCCAACTGCTCCCCTCCACTTGACTTAAATTTTCCATTGCCTGGAGAGAAGGGACCAGCATGTCTTGTAAAGGTAACAGAAGTGGAGAGATGATGAGTGTGGCTGTGGCCTCGGTGAGGCAGACAGGATCCCTAGTTTGCCTTGCCCTGCTTTATTGACGCAGAAATTCTCTCTCCAGTCCAGATATTTGGTTTTACACGGAATTACTTTGCTTTTCTTTCTTGCTACATTGTTTCTCTTTATGAGTTCTGCCTTTGAATTGCTGAAATCCTTCAAAAGCATTTATTAGAGCTTGCGCCTTTGCACTACACTTATTTTTTAAAAAAAGTCTGTTATCAGATGCTTTAGATGCTTGATATTGTAGCTAGTAATGACTCCTGGTACTTTGCTTTCAGGATTTGTCCCTTAAAGGAATGCAGGTTGTGGTGGAACAAACCAAACCACACGTTTATTTATTGTATTTGTAGTCTTTGATTCACTGGTATGCTATATCGATTATGAAACTTCCACCACTAAGTTTCTATGCAGTTATTTAGCAAATCTAGATAAATCGGATGAGAATGCAACTGTTTCCGTTTCTGTAGCCAAAGAATGCCAGTAGGAGAAAGCACACAATCAGAGAAACTCATTTTTCCCAATGTAAGCTCTATGACTCTGAGGTCTAGTAGAGGTTTTCCACACAGGCTGTTCTCAGGCTACCATTGAGCCTCCTGAGGCTTTTCCTTTTTTTCCTGTGTATTTTCAGTTCTTCATCTGGCTCACCTGCCTTTGTGTCTTCTTCTTTTCTCTTTGTGGCAGGTCTATGAGAGCTGGGACAGCTTCAAAGTCAACGATGTTCTGGAGGTGTACGGGATCTTGTCTGTGGATCCCGTGCTGAGCATTGTAAACAGTGAAGAGAGGTAAGGCTCTCCTGCTGCCCTCATCCAGAAATGAAAGAAATTCTTGTTTTAGCAGGCAAGATACTTTGTCTTTCCTTTAATACAGACAGGGAAAAATGTGCAAATACATAACAATCGTGCTTGAGAGGTGAATTTTTTTGCTTAGGAGAAGCTTGGTGTGAAGAGTGTTAGTTCTACCATCCTGTAAACCAAAGTCCCCTGTACTTTGGTACTTCCATACCCTTGGATACACAAAGTAGCTTTTCTTAGGTTGTTGTGCAGTCTATAAAGCAGATACTGCTTTATAGCTAAATCTTTTTTGTGTTCTTTCGTGCCTGTTAAACACTCGGTGAATGAGCCAATAGTGAACATAGCTTTCAGTTAAGCTTTAAAATTTTTAAATGTGCTTTTGAAATAATTTCTGATCTGTGAAGATTGTTACCATAAACACCTCGGATGTGTCTGCATGGAGAATGAAAAAGACCAAAACAAGTAAAAATTGGGTTGATTTTTTTCATTAATTGAGGTATATCATCAGGTTATACCACTGATAGAAACCCCCTGTTTCACCTGCTCTCCCGCAATTACTTTTTAACAGAATACAAACTAATCCAGAAGGATACAAGAAGTTCATTTTAAAAATAAAACCGATGTAACATACACGCTACTGATGTCTTGAACCGTTGCACTTTAAATGGTTTCTGTTGGTGATTTTATTTGTCTTTTTGATAAGTACAGTATCGAGAGCACAGCATGAATCCTTTATAGTGACAATTTCTTCCAAGTTACTCAGCCTGGCCAGCTGCTTTTGGTTATCATTTGACACCTAATCCTGGACTGACAGCTCACTTGGTCTGTTATAGGTAGTAGTTGGGGTTTTTTTTCCCTGCCTGTCATTCTATCACAAATAGACAAAACGGTGCCATTTAGCAATGTTTTGAATGCAAAAAAAAAAAAAAAAGTCTTCATGGAAAGACGGGATAGTCTGGTGGTGGGCTGCTGTAGTGGCTTCACAGTTATAAAACCGTTCCGCTTATAAAACCAGTACCAGTTGATCAAATTTGTGCTAAACTTTGCTATCGTGTGACAGAGACACTTCAGGGATTTTGGTTTCTGTGTAACAAGCGAAAACCACCCGCAAGGAATTTTGTAAGGCATCATCAGGGAGAGCAGAGCTTGTGTAACCTTAAAATCCAAAGCAATTACTGCCAAGATTCAGCTGAAGTACATTAGGGTGTATTTCCTAATTTATTTATTTTTTACTCAGTCAGTGATGTAGCTGGTTTGTGACTGTCTAGAAGATCTTGTTGTCCAGAACCCAGTATCTCACAGATGTATATACAGACAAATGTAATAAGTTGTTACCTTATTTTCTTAAAAGTTACTGTTTCAACTTCATTCAGTACATGCTGCACAGAACAGCGTGTAGCACTTCATTTGAAGCTACATCTTATTAAATGGTGAAACAAATGATAAATATAGTTTTGTTTGGGATGTTTGGGTTTAGGTTTGGGGGTTTTGTTTGCTTTTTGTGGCTTTTTTTTTTCCCCAAGAAAAGTAAGATTTGATTATTTTCTGAAAGTAATAGAATCCAGGTTACTTTTTTTTGTCCAAAGTATGCCTTGACATTTCTGTATCATTATAAACACCATGAATACTAAATCACAATTATATAAAACTCATGGAGAAGGCAGTTTGAATATGGGAGGAACTACCAAGAGTGGGTGTTGTTTGTTCTGGCGGCTCTGCCCTTGGCCTGGTTCCAGCTGCTCTTAGTCATACGGAGAGAAGTTCGTATGGGATGTTTCCTAAATCCCGTTTGTGCTTTGCTCTCTCCTAGGGACAGCTCAGCCCTCGATCCCATGGAGTGCATGGACACTGCGGAAGAGCAGCGAGTGCACAGTCCTCCTGCCTCCTTAGTCCCCAGAATCCACGTGATTTTGGCACAGAAATTACAGCACATTAACCCGTTACTGCCTACCTGCCTTAACGAAGAGGAGAGTAAAACCTGTGAGTATCTGAACTGGAACTCGCTCTGTGAACATGTGATTCCCTAGGATGTGTGAGCAAATACTTCTTTACCTAAAGACAGACTCGTCGATGACAGAGTTTGAATTTAAATTTTGTTAAGTGGAGGAACCATTCAGTGCTACAGAACTGGGCAAGATGGAAATGTTTGTGTGATATTTATACATTTATTTTTCTGAAATTTATACGAAACTTGGTTTTGCATTCTGTATGCCCAAGGATTTTGCCAGGTCATTCAGCCACAAGGTTTTATTTACTTTCAAATGGAGTAGTGAATTGCTGGAAAATCAGATTACCAATTTAGTGAAATTTATGTTCAGTGAGAATAAGAAACATAGTAACAACATAAAGAATCATAATACTGTGAGGAAAATTAGGCAATTTTGGTTTTAAGTTACTGTGCTGTTCCTTGTGGCCTATGACTATGGGTTGTTGTTTTTTTTTTTTAATTCAATAATTGCCTGCAAACCTCTAACTGATATTTATCACTTTCCTCCTTGTGTGCCTTGTATTCATTTTCTTGAGCTGTGCTACATGTAAGGGGATTTGTTCTGCCTTTAATATGGTATGGATAGGCTATCAGTTTAAAGAAATACGGCTCCAAACTTTAAAGCCTTCCGTAAATGCATTACACAGTATCTACTTTAAAAAAATAAAGTATTTCCAAGGAAATGTTGAGGGACTCAGGTTATCCAAAGCCCGTAATTCCTCAGTTGGAAACCAATGGATGTTGGCTTATTTTTTCTAGCCTGCTTTGGGGTAACCGTGTTTTGTCCATCAAATTGTAATGAAAAGTAAGATATATGTAGCGGGAGGAGGGTGAAGAGCAGCACAATTCCTGACATTTATTGTCTTCTGCTCTTTTTATCAGTTGTTTCCAATTTCATGTCGGAGCTGTCGCCAGTGAGAGCAGAGTTGCTTGGGTTCCTCACCCACGCCCTCCTGGGAGATGGTTTGGCTGCTGAATACCTTATATTGCATCTCATCTCTACAGTGTAAGTATTTCGGTGTTTGCTCATAGCTTATATGTTAATCTTTTAAAAGAAATCTCCTTTTAAGGGATTCTTCGCCACTCTGCAAAAAAAATGACAGAAATAATACTTACTCCAGTAGTTTTTTGTCCAGTTAGAGTTGTCCAGTCACAATAGACACAGTAAACAGATTCAATTGTCTGAAATAACAGTTTTGTTAAAAGGCCAGTTTTGTGGCAGTGTAGCCTTTCAGTTTTCCTTTGAGAGCTGGACAAAATCTCCAAGATACACTTTCAAACAGAGGTATGAAAACATTTTTCTGTCTCAAGCTTCTTTTATGGAATAGGACATACAGCTGACTTCTCCAAGATGGCATTTACTAACTGCAGTAATTGTTGTTGAGGTGTTAAAAGGTACTGGAAGGTACATTCTGGGAATTTGTTTAATTAAATGTAGACATATATTTAATGCTAAGTTCAAGTGACCGCTGTTTAGCTTGTGACAGAGCTTTACCGCCAAAGCTGATGCTGTAGCTGAATGTGCGTGCGTCGTGATCTGTCTTCATGGCTGATCAAAGTGGATTCACTTCGACATTCTCTTACGTTGGTTTAAACTGTCACTGGATGAAAGAGCAGCATCCTTTGACTCATTAAAATTTCAGGTGTGAAACTTCAGACAATATGTTTTGATTAGATTACGTATAGTTGTCAGACTCAGATGTAATTTTAGTCTTTCATCAAAATGAAAATAGATGCAATTTAAAAAAAAAAAAAGACCCACTTCTCGGTAAATAAATCACTTGGTATAGTTTTCAGAAATTCTGTTCTACTACGAAGTGAATAGCACAACACATTTGTTTAACAGAAGTGTTTGCAGAGCTGTAATTGGACTCAGCATTTTACCTTTCTCCTTCCTACCTGCAACCTGATGTGTAAAAAGCTGTAAGATGCTTCTCAGCCTCAGGGAGACACGTGGTATCAAGGTAGATTCAACCATAACGCCACGGCGTAATGATGAGCTGACAAGATTTATAATGGGTTTGTGTTTCCAGTCTGTCCTGAACCCTTGGCCCCACATCAGTATGAGTACGTCAGTCCCAGTTGTTTGGCTCCTTCATTCTGTGCACACGTTGCTCTTTCTGGTAGGGCTCAGAATGCTCTGACACTTAGACTAGGACGTGTTTTCTCTCTTAGCTGATATCAAAAAAAAGTTGATATTTGTCAGGAATGAGGAGAAGATACACAGGAAGAAGCGGGAAAGGGAAGCTGAGAGCAGATAAAAGAAATGAACAAATGTTGAGGGTTCGGGCTGGGCCGGCCACTGACACGTGGTCTCTAACCCCCCTCCCTCCCCAAAATGGGAAGGGAGTCAGAATAAGGCAGAGACACTTACAGATTGGAAAACTAAAACAGCTCCAATAAAACAATAAGAATACTAATAAGGAAATAATAAAAATAATGAGCCGTATACAAATATGTACAAATCCGATATCAAACCTGGCTCCCTCCCATTATCAACCCCCACTGGTGCTGCAGAGCAGGCGGCACTGGGGCAGAGGGGGACCAGACACAGGAGCTGGATTTGGGAATTCAGGATCAGGATCAAAGGCTGAGGATCAGACAGAGTCCTCCTTGGATGCTGGCCATTGAAGAAAAGGCCTTAACCCCTGTGATCCCTCACCTTTGTACTGAACACGACGGATATGGAATGGAATACTCTTGTTGGTCACCGGTCCTGTCTGTAACTCACTGGGGGTGCAACCTTTTACTTCTTTTTGACCCCTTTTACTTCCTGGCACCCCCATGGCACAGGAGAGCCAGCAGTGGCCTTGGTCACTACAGGAATAGGTATAAGCACAAGCCTTTCTGCATCCCAGTCCCAGGCAGGAACTGTAAACATCGGGTGTTATCTCTTCTGGTACAGACACTGTCTGCAAAAAAATTCTGCCAACTCCAGAAAGTGCAGCTTATCAGAAGAGCAGAACAGTAAAAATCGCTGAACAGAAGTGGTTCTGTTCAGCTCAAGCCGGGACAACAGGCATGATAAACAGGGAAACTGAGATTGGTCAGTGAGAAAGGAAAAAGATGAAGTGTGTTTACTCAGTAAAGTAGAGCACAAGGAGAACGGAACGTCTGGCAGGCACAGTGCAGGATCTCGAGCGCTCTCAACTTGCTGCTTTTGTGTGAGGCTGCAAAACCTTGCCAGGCACCCTTCAGCCTCACTCAGCTCCTTGGACGAAAGGAAGAAAAGCTGGCTCTTACTTACGTGTGTGTCACTATTGAAACCCTGCTAGCTGTCAGAGATACTGCACAGCACCCAAACTGGTTGATACCCGTGTTCATCCTGTTTAATCAGATGCTTGCCTAACCTGTGTTATTTTTGGTTTAGTTATGCAAGACGAGATGTGCTTCCTCTGGGAAAATTCGCGGTCAACTTGAGCGGATGTCCAAGAAACAGCATCTTCACAGAGCACATATACCGCATCATCCAGCACCTTGTCCCAGCAGTAAGAATAATGGCAATATAGTGCTTTAATATTTCCCATGGTAGATGTTGGGCTAATTGTTCCAATCAAATAAATAATATTTTAGTTAAAGGTAGGCTTCTTAAAGGCAGGCTCCTGCCGTCTGTTGTAGATGGCAGGTGAAAATAGTGCTTGCCTGTCAGTTGAAGTCTATTTCCCTGGATAAATACAGAAAAAAATCATATTCTCTTAGGTATTAAACTGACAGACAGATGCTACATGTGCTATTTTGTCTTTCTGGTTTGATACATTTAGACACTCAGGTCATTTAATTGTCATGTTGTTTCTATTTATTCCTGAGTTCATGGATACTGTTCTGCAAAAAAGTCACAGTAATTCCATTTGGGTCATAATAATTGTATTGCTGCAATAAATCTCCTTGTTGTTTTGCTCGTGCTAGATGTGCAGTACAGCTGCTCTGAGTTCTCAACAGCATTATTTTCCTTTGGGAAATTCTTTTTTTAAAGTACTTAAACTTTATCTCAAATGTCTGAATGTTATTCCATTTTGTTGATGACACGTTTTGTTTTACTTGCTATGGAGAGCCAGGGTTATAGCTCTTGCTAAAGGCAGCAGTATTTACCGAGGAATCTGGAGGAGAGGAAATGTGCTGATTAGTTTCTTTTTTCGTTGCAGTCCTATCGCCTACAAATGACCATCGAGAACATGAACCACTCACGATTTATCCCTCACAAAGACTACGCAGCCAACCGCTTAGTGAGCGGCGTGCTGCAGCTCGCCAGCAACACCTCCCTTGTGGTAGACGAGACTCAGCTCGAGCAAGGACAGCTTGACACCACAGGTAGACGTTTTTGGTTTGGTTTTTCTAAAAAAAAAAAAAAAAATCTCATCTGCAAGGTTGAAAGTTCATATATTTTAAGACAGGGATGCTAATTGTGCCTGAGTGATAATTTTGTATTACAAAATTGTTTGTGGTTTCCATATCCTACTTCCTTGCTTGAACTCACTTCCTGCTCGTCTGCAGCCTTCACACACAACTTGATCCCTTGGGGTGTTTTTTCCCCTATTTTAATTTCTTAATTTTTCTGGTGTTTTGCTCAGAAATGCTTTTGTTGAGTCAAAATATCTTGCCTGAGACCACAAATGACTGATAATGAAACACTAGGGTTCCTTGTTTAGTATAATTTTGCTTGTAGAGAACTCTGGATGGTGTCTTTGTCCCTTGGTGGAAAAGGCCACTGATTTGAATAATTCTTTGAACCGAAATACTTGTGATTAATTAGAATTTCCTTTCAGTTTCCTGTGGTAACAAATGAAGAAGTGGGGGGAAGCATATGCTTCAGTAACTGCCGAATGCATGGTACAAATATCTGTGGTGATATCAAGGAAAGAAGAATAGGAAGTCACTGGAAGTGACTTTATTTCAAAATAAAAACACTCTCTTGAGAAACCTGCTAGGCTGTGGTGCTAGCGGCTTATTGGGCGTCCCTGAGGAGTATCAGTCCCCTGTCCCATTCAAGCACTTAGTCTGTAGAACTGGGGAGGTTCAGATTTCAGGTCGATTCTATTGAGAAACATAAATCTTTTTTTAATCACTGCTGTTCAGAGTTCATTGAAATTATTTACTTGTTTCTGAGTCTTCAGGATCATGTTTTTGTTACTCTGCTTCAAGTAAAATTGTAAAATAGTAAAACTAGTAGAAATCTTTGCATTGTCTGGTTTTTTTTAAAAAAAAAAAGTCAAAACACAAAAACCAACCCTTCACAGAAAAATTGTGCTGTGCTGGTTTCTTGGTTTCCTAAAATGTTTGACTGTAATGTCTAAAAAACCTCAACATTTAATGAAAATTAATATTTTAAGTATTAAAAGTTGCAGAAAAAGGTGTGTTGATTTTATTTCATTTCTGTTAGCATGATGACATTCTATACTGAATTTAAAGTTAAAGTACAACTTTTTAATTCCTTGTAACATTGTTGGGAGCAAAATTTAATCCTAGAGAAGAATAAGTATCTTCAGATCTAGTATTTGGTTTGGAACTCTTGGAAGTTCAATCTTGGAGATTTCAAATGCGAAAAAGCCCCAGAAGTAAATGTTTACTTACTAACTTCACTTTTAGTTACAGTAAATTAATGCTGATTTATTAAAGGCAAAAATATAGCCAGAGATATGTCATTTGGTGCAGTAACACTGCTAAAGAGAAATCCAAATTGTTGGGTATGTGTTGGTATTTCCAAGGGAGAATTCCAAGATTTGACCAGTTAACTTGTCAATCTTAACCTTCTAGATTATCAATAACCTAGTTCCAGGTAAGGCAATGGACTTAATAAAAATTTGGCAAAATGATAGCAAGTGGGTTTTTGGGGGTTGGTGGTTTTTTTTCTGGTCTTGTTAGCTTATCTAGTGTGTTCTTCTTCCAGCCAGATTTCTTTTTTTTTTTTTTTTTCCCCGTGAACTTTTAAATTACAGTTTCTGTCAGGTAATTGGTAGTGGTTTGTCCTCTTGTGAGGAGAGACGGTTTTTTCCTCTGTAAATAGTTACCTGGCTTTGTAGGGCCAATGAAAAATTAGCTGTTAACACATATACTAGGGCAGATGAAATTGAGGCTTGAAATCCTTTGAGAATTCTTAATTTTGGTTCCACGAAATGGTTGCCTCTCTGGCAGATACCACAGACACAAGAAGGAACAAGATGCTTATGAGAATCTTTGTAGCAGCTGCTCATTAGAAACAGATTGTGGAAAAAAAAAAATAGGTCTGATGTTTATTTAGGTCCAGTTGTCTGAGGATTCCTGTTCGGTCCCCATGTGTTGCCTGATCTAGTCGAGAGGTGGCGTCCCTGGTGACAGGGAGCCTGGATTAAAGTGATCTCTAAGGTCCCTTCCAGCTTAGGCCATTCCATGATTCTGTGATTTGTTCTCGCTTTTCTAGGTGTGCATAACGTGACAGCGCTGGGAAACCTGATAACTTGGCAGAAGGTGGATTATGACTTCAATTACCACCAGATGGAATTCCCATGCAATATTAATGTTCTCATCACTTCAGAGGGCCGATCGCTCCTACCGGTATGGCGAGGTCTTCCTCAGTTCGGGGAATAACTACAGGTGGTAGCTCCTTACTTAGAGCTCTGCCCTTCCAGAGACGAGCAAACTTGTGACCAGGGGTGACATGTTAGTTTCCACCTTCTCAGTCATGGCTGCAGCCAAGCCAAAATCCTCTTTGGAGGAAACCCAAGAGATTGACTTTCCCTCCTCAGCCGTGGCCAGGCAGCGACTGAGGTCGTTAATGGCGCTCCCAGCGATGGGTGAAGCCTGCAGGCTCGCCGCTCCTCCTGCTTTAGTGCAGCAATTTCTGAGGGGATGGGCTCATAAATAAAGAGCAAAAGGTCTGGCACTGACCCTAAGAAAACTGAGCAGCTTTAAGCTTGCAAATACCTGATCTCTTGCATTCCAGCTTTATAAAAGGAGTGTTTGTTCTCCTGCCTCTCAGTAGCTGGCTCCTGCTTGAGTAAGGACTTGATGCTGGTTTTCAGAAAGGGAACCGTTAAATATTTCAGTAATGAATTGTCTTACCTTAATGTTGGGAAATAGCGACTTCTTTTGCTTTAGAGTTTAAATTAGTTTTGGAATAGAAAAAAAAAAAACAGGATGTGGAAGGAGATGGTATGTAATTTTATTTTTCAGTCAGATTGCCAAGTCCACTTGCAACCCCAGATAATTCCACCAAACATGGAAGAGTATATGAACAGCCTCCTAACAGCAGTGCTCCCTTCTGTGCTGAACAAATTTCGCATTTATCTAAGTTTATTGAGACTGCTGGACTACAGTATATCTGATGAAGTGACCAAGGTATGGAAGACTTCACTGTATGTTTTCAACGGTATATTTGGGTAGAAAGCACTTGAATAGAAAGCGACTGTACTTTACCATTGCTCTCTCTGGCAGTGATTCTTCTCACAATTTTCTAAAACCTAAACAGACGCATTTTGTTGTCCTGAGCATGTGTTTCTGCTCTTTGAGTATTCCAGTATACGCTTTGCTTGCTTTCCAAAACTCATTCTTTTCAAAGCTGAGGTTTAGCTCAATTTTACCCAGGCTTGCTTCCTGACAGCAACAAGTTGAAATGTTTCTCATGTAATCTAAGGGCAGTTACAGTGTTTGGCTCCTTTAAAAGCTTCTCTTGTTGTGAAGACTCTTCTCTTGCCCCTTAATTACACGCTGTGTTGTTTGCAGGCAGTAGAAGAAGACTTTGTGGAAATGCGCAAGAACGACCCTGAGAGTGTAACGGCTGACGACCTGCACAGAACTCTGCTTGTGGCACGGTGGGTAGTGATGTGTGACCTCACTGAAGACTTTGGGGCAAGCTGGGAACCACCTGAAGGGAGGTTGCAGTCAGCTGGGGGTTGTGCTCTTCTGGGCCTGAAACTGCGTCAGGGGAGGTTTAGGTTGGATCTCAGGCAGCCCTTCCTCACGGAGAGGGTGCTCAGGCACTGGGATGCACTGCCCAGGGAAGTGGTGGAGTCACTAGCCCTGGGGGAGTTTAAGGAGAGGCGTGATGTGGCACTTAGTGCCCTGGTCTGGCCAGTGTGGTGGTGTTGGGCCAAAGCCTGGACTTGATGATCTCAGAGGGCTTTTCCAGCCTCAGTGATTCTGTGAAGCCCGTGGTCGCAGCCTGCAGTTTGGCTGTAGTTGTGTGAGGCTGCCTCAGCGACCTGCACCTGGAGTCTTCTCTTCCTCTTGCCACAGATTCTTAGTTTGGCAAAGTGCTTCTTCCTCCCTTTCTAACTCATAGACTACTGGAAGAAAGCTGGTTTTGTGCTGTATTCGCTTATCTAACCCGGCATATGAACGAGCTCTTCTTTAATTGCGGTTTCTGCCCATCCAGGTTCCTGTCGCTCAGCGCGGGGCAGACAACGCTGTCGAGGGAGAGGTGGCTGAGAGCAAAGCAACTGGAGGCGTTACGTAAAGCCAGACTGCAGCAGCAAAAATGTGTTAATGGGAACGAACTTTAATATTTCATGGATGTTGCTATGAAAATTTGTCTAATCCTAGATGGAGCCCATACTAAGATTGGAATATTGTTTATATCAGTTTTTGTAGATAATTTATACCAAAAAAAGTTATGGATATTTACCCTTGCAGCCTGAACACCCTTAACTCTGTGTTCAGCCAGTTAAACATATTTTATGAAATTTTTTTGGAGCCTGTTTTGTAATTGAAAAATTGGTAACAATGAGCAAATTGTTTGATATTAAACTTTAATACTGAAGTTGTGTAAACTTATTTCCTTTAAGAAAAATTAAGCCAGAACCGTTCATATGCAGCAGTGGTAAGCTCTTTTGTGGAATAAGTTTGTGCTATAATTCTTGACTGGCTGAATTCTGAAGACGGGACCTTTTGTCTCACCAACAGATGAAAGACACGTTGGCTTTGGTCTCCAAGACCTCTTCTCGTGTTCTGTGAGCTGAGGCATGTTGCACTCATAGCAGCAGTGATTATGTTGTGCCCTAAAGAAGTGAAATGCAGCTTTATTGTGCTTAGAGAAGACTCTGATTAACTTCTCAAATCTCTAATGAGCTTTAATTCTGGCACAACTTTCTTTTAAAAAAAAAAAATACAACCAGGGACTGGAGAATTGGTGACAGTCATGTACTCACACAGAACATCTTACTTTCTACCTTGCCAGTAATGCAGTGCGTTTAAGTTGTTTGAATAATCCTAATTAAGCAGTAAGAACAGTCTCCACATATCTTAATCATACTGTATAGCTTGAGCTGTTTTTCAGAGGACATAATGGCCCTCACGTGACTTGCAGAACTAGTTTAACACGGGTGGTTTAAGTAGTGAGAAAGTAAACCAACATGGAGTTCGGGTAATCCAGAACGATGCCGTAGTATCAAGTAGGGCTGACCTTGTGGAGAGAGCCTCTGAGAGCCAGCCATGGAGCTAATTCTGATTTTTTTGCTACAATTAATCATTTTCTGAACAAGAATAAAAGGCTCCTGCCAAATTTACATTAAGCCAATAACACTTCACTTAGTGCTTTCTCATGATTGAGATTGTGTGAATAGGAACCTCCACTGTGATTGTATTTTTCCTGTTCTACCCGTGACTTTGGTTTTTGCTGCACAGCCAATCTGAAGCTGTCCTTCCCCTCTCAGCACAATAATGATGAGTATGTTATGATAAACAAGGTTTGTGTATCTTAAACTTGAGCCAAGCTCAACACCCTTTCAAATCACTTTCATCGGACTTGTGCTACATTAGTATGAAGTTAAAAGGAAGGAAATGAAGTTTCTCTGACAGGGAAGGAGGCTGGAAAGCAGAGTTGGCTCGTAAGACTGTCTTTCAGCTGCTGAGAGGATGGTTCTATGCATGTTGCCACAGATTATTTGAGACCAAGAGTTCAGTATGTCCATTATTTCCTATGTCTTGGACAAGTCATAAACTGGAAGGACATGATACCTTTGGATGACCACGGAGAAGGAAATAAACCAATGCAGCAGCTTGGGAATCAGTTGCCAGGAAGACACACCCCAGCCCGATGACTAAGTCACATTGATCTATTTTTTTAACATAAGAGTGACTTTATAGCTATTAGTACTCTTGCCCTTTTAGACTGTAGAAGTCACTGTCTAAGTATTTGTAGAGGTCAGTTTCCCTTTCTCCTATCAAAATAACAGTGAAGTATTTGGAATTTCCTCTCCCTCCTCCAGTTTTCAAGGAGTCTCCTCATAAACATGTCTATGACTTTTTATTTTTACCTCCCCCAAGGCCGGGAAGTAGCAGTGCTTGAAGAAAAGGATAAAAGACTGAAGTCATGTGTGTCCCATGACTGACAGGGGATCACATTAGTGTCTTCTCTGAAGCCTGAGAAGAGCAAGACAAACCACCTATCGTTTCAGTTTCAAAGCCCCACAGCCCCAGAGTACCACGTCCCTTAACATCATGTGCCAAAAGCCATCCTTCAATTCCACTTTTTTTTATTAAAATATCTCATGTATATTGCTCACATTAAAATACAGCAGTAGTTTAATTTTAAATATAGACACAAGTATAGACACTCTGGAAACCCAAACCCACATCACTTCAATGAAACAAATAAATAAATCAAATTTGTTTTATCAAAGTTTCAGACCATTGGGGTTAGATGATAACCATTTCAGAGACACTAGAAACCCTAGACACTACTACCCTACCCCTATGACACTGTTTGCTTGGAACACCACGTGCAGCCTAATCTACAGTACATGGACCAGAACACGGAGGCACTGGGTCTGGAGCGGTGGTCAGAGTTACAAACCACAGCACAGGAAGATCCTGCATTACTGCAGCTTCTGGGTAACGCCCTATACTAGAAATGGCATGGCAAGGCAGTTCTGGGAAAGAGGAATTTTAGATAGATTTGAATCTTTTGACACACACAGATAAGGGGTTTGGGTTTTATGCAACGTCCGGCATGAGTAGATGCTTCTTGGCCTTACCCTGCAAGTATGCAAAGCTGCAGCTGGTCATGAATTTGGTTTTGATTAGATGCTGACGGCTATGCTCAATGCAACACTGCTTTTATGAAACAGTACACTTGCCTTCTGGTTTAGAAGGTATTTGCATCCGGACAGTTAGAATATAGTTTATAACAATCACAGCACAGAGAGGGACACCATGCCTGAAGGTCAGGTACCTGGCTTGTCTCACTTTACACAGGGACAAAAAAAAAATTAGAGCAAATTGCCGGTGTTTGAATTGGCGCGGGGGGGGAAGTATAGCTTTAGGATGGGCAAAACAATTAAGAGGACATTTAATCCATTTCCCCTTACCTCAAAACAAGTGAGGAAAAAAAAAGAAAATACTCTACAAACTAAATTTGCACTGCAGGATTGTGGATATTTCACATAGGATCTACACGCTTTATCATTACTGGAAGTGTCCCAGGATGTGTGGAAAGGACAGCAAAAAGAAACCTTAATGTAACTAAATTCAACAAAAACACATCTGTTCCCATTGTAGAGGCACAATTCATAGAAAGCTGCATCTAAAACTTCAATGGAAACAAGTAAAAATACTAGTCCAAAAATAAATAAAATGTAATTTACCGGTACGTTATCTTGCTGGTGCAGTGCAAAGTAAGTAAGGTCATAGAAGTGCAGTATCACCTTTTTTTAGTATAAATACTTTCTACATAAGTCAGAAGAGCTACAAAATTAGTCTCCAAAAAAAAATAACTGTGCAACACATTTAAGATAGACAGCGTGCCTATTAAATCCCAGTGTCTAAGCTACCTGTTTAGATACGGGTCACCGTTCCTTTGTCTCAGCTGCCTGAGGGAATTCTGAAGTTTGGTCAGAACCAAATTCATTTGCATCTCTCATTTCCTGTAAACAAGTTACCTGTATCACTGATCCCAGTGTTCAGTAGCAGTTCGTGCCACAATGAGTCCTGTCTTTTCAGTTTTTGTATTAAAAGCCACAACTAGAAGAACACTTCTTAAATTAGCAACTAGATTTGAATTATTCGCGTCTGGCATTGCGTAAACATTTCCTTCAGTTCTTTTTGTTTGATTTCATTCATAGCTTCTGGTTCTGCAGGGCTCTTCTGGACCTTTGCCACAGCAAAATTGATCCCTTGGGTCAACCCTGCTTGTGTGATGTTCGCAACCTGGACCATGGAACTGCGAATTTTAGCGAAAGGAGATACGGCTCTGCTGCTGCTGCTGTCAGCTGGAGAAGGAGTCATGTGGAGTCCTGTTTCAAGGTTACCTGATACAGACCCTGGGCTTTTATGAGATTTAGTGAAGTCTGTCCCACCAACAGCTAAGAGCTGAGGATTTGGCTCGGAAGACTGTACGTCCAACTTAGATGGCCTGGAAGGAACATCTCTGGTAGCTTCAGCCTTGGCTGCTGCCTTCTTAGATGTATTATTGCTGGTTTGATTTATGACATGATGAGGTTCTTGAGAACCAGCCTCAGGCTCCAAAACACCCGACATCTTGCTTTGAGCATCATGCACGAACCTCTGGCAGTACACATCGATAGGTTTAGCAAATTCCACCTCCACGTTGTCAGGAGGAGGCGAGGGTACATCTTCACAGTCAGACCGGCCATGCTGGGGCACAGGGATGTCGGACGGGACAGGAATGCTGATGTTCATGTCTGCGCTGCTCACAGACTGGGAGCGACTGCCCAGCCGCGGGGCCGAGGCGATGATACCGCAGCTCGGCAGCACGTAGTCCGCCTGCCCGATGTTTTCCAGGGAGTCAGTCAGCTGGTTGTCTTCATCGGACTTAGAATTAGTCAGGAAGTCATCGGAGTGGAACGAATCATTATCCGACGCTTCCGTATCAGATTCGGCGTGGACTTTAGGATCTACCGCCGGATTCTCTAAAGTTTCGAGGCTACTGTCGGATTTCCAAAGATTCACTTTCAAATTCGGTTTTAAAAAATTGACTTTCACTTCAGGTTTGGTGAAGCTGCCTAACTTGCGAAGATTGCTAATGTTCACATTGGATTTGGTTTGTTTCACTTTTTGATTGAGAGACGAGAACTTGCTCAGTAAATAATTCTTGCCCTGGGCCAGGGACCCTCTGTTCTGAGACCGAATGCCGATGATGTCTTCATGAGGTTTACTGCTCTTCCTGGAAGAAAAAGAAAATCTCTAATGTGCAATCAACATTTATAAACACCAAGTATTTATTGTCTTCCAAGTCTATTTCCATGTTGGAAGACAGACATTTCAGTTACTAAGTTACCCTTTCCTTACGTAATTGTGCCCATATAAGCTAATTAAATTCAAAACAACAACAGCAAATGAGGATCAATACAGAATGGCAGCCAAACAAGGAAACAAGCAAGCTTCTGCAGGCAGTTTTAGTTGAAATTCTCCATATTTGTGACCCTGACTGTGTATGCTGTACTCAGATTTAGCAAATATTCAGTCTTCTACACCTGGTAAAAGAAAATATTTTCATGCTATACTTTCTACTCAGCTAGGAGAAAAAAAAAAAGCTGAAATAGTAGCCCAATAATCAGATGTGGAAGAATATTATTGAAATGTCCTAATAGGTTTCATTTGGCAATTTACAGTTGTGCTACACAACATATTTTCTAGCTCATACAGTCCAAACTGGAAGAGTCCAAAATAATGCAACAGATCACACCTAAACTGGTACAAATTGCCAAGCTTCAGCTAGCCATCCCCTCTCACTCCTACTCCATTGTCCTTTGTAAATTATTTCCTCACTGTTAGCACTTCATCCATATTTGTAGATTAAGGTTACTTCTGGTTAATTGTGGCAATTGACTTTGACTATTTAAAAAACTTTAGCAAGCACTTTTCATTATCAGCTACACTGTCACATGCCCTCTTCTCTTAATGGGCTTCTAAATCAAAAACTTCTGTGCCATTCTGACATGCTTAGGAGTTCCGAGGTTTAAACTTCTGCCATTTCTTCACACAAGACCTGTCGTGTTATCTGGATTTGTTAAACACTCAGCTGCAGTGGATGCCAACGAAGATTTACACTTCACAGGTTGTGAAGCACACATTAAAATCAGATCACAAAAGTTAAATCTGACAAACTCATCACAGCCCCTCTGATTTGCAGCATGTTATTTACACTTGGTAGTGTATCCTGTCTGTAAGCACGCAGGTACCAAATCGTATTCTTGCTTATACTTTTAACTAAACACCTGCAGAGAGTTACTACTGGAAGCAGTGTATGGAGAAATTAACTCCCAGCTCAGTAGCTGGATACAGATTTATTTTTTCCAAGCATCGCACACACGACCATTACCACAGATGGCTGCCCAAAGAGAGCAAGAGTAGGACACAGAAGGTTCACATCGTTTAAGTACTCACCTCTCTAGCTTCTTCTCAATAATGGGCACATCTAATCCCATCGCTTGCTTTGTGATTCTCAGCATTTCTGCAATGCACTGAAGAGTGTCTGAAATCCAAGCAGCAGCCTGTCAGACCCTTAAAAACCCTGCAAATCCCAAATTTCAGTCTACAAAGAATCAAGTCTAATTTTAACATAATTTTGTTTGATTTTGTTGGTGTGGTTTTTTCTTTCACCCTACAGAATACTTGCCCCCTACAAGTTGCAATTGTGATTTAAAGCTTACAAAATATGCTTAAAGAACAGACTCTTTAAGCCCTAAATACTTGGTATAACTGAAACACTGCCACAATTTATTTTTTGTGTAAGAGAAGAGAAGCAATGTTTTTCCCTTATTAGTGTTCATTTAGTTTAGTTAAACAAGCAAGCAAGAACATTTCTAGATGTTGATTTCACTGAATAAATCAATTTCTTCTACTCTTCAGGAGCTAGGTTTAAGTTCATTTTACCAGTTCTTGTAGCAGTAAAGATCTGGGCATGGAGATGTTTCAACCCTGAAGATACGTTCTTTTAAAGCTGTACCTGAAACTTATTTTTCTTCATATTAAAATGGTAACATTCTTGTGTTCACACAGGAAGCCACACACAGGGTTGGTGGTTTTTTTTTAATTGGTACAACTTGTTTATATTAAAGTTTATCCTTCTTCAGAAATTATTCTAAGTGCAATGAAAAAGGTGTTTCCCAGAGAAGCACTGGTATATCAAATACACTTTAATGTGTAAAATTTTCCACACGAAACAAACCTTTTCCATCTTCTTCTGGGCTGCGGACCACAGCTCTCAGAGTGTGAAAATACCCGCTCGTGTCTTTGTATTTGTAATGCAGCCTCATGCAAGAGAACTTGGGTTTGCCAAAGAGAGTAGGCTCTGGTCCTGAGAAATAAACCAGGAGATTAAAAATCTTTTTCAATCAAGCACTGAGAAAGATATTGCAAAGACTACACCTAAACACACATAAGTGTTGACAGTCTCTTTCAGCATAAATAGCCTCAAGTTTTCTTTAGAGTAGGACAGACATTTTAAATGAAAGATTTTCACACTTACTAATCAATCAATTACTTACAAAAAGTAATTAAGACTCTGTATACATCTAAAAAACCAAAAAAGCATGTCTAAAAGCAATTAGGCTCTCTGCATACATCTATTATAATCCAGCCTGACTGTTTATTAGATATCAGCCTTTCAAACAGAAGAAAAGAAAATAATCCTACACCTACTGCATCCTGTGTTTTAGCATGTGCTCCTGCAAGGATTAAAAGAAAAGCTATTTTTACTAAGTGGAAGCAAAGTAAGTTTTAAAATTTAGACCAAATACTTCAACTCTTCATTTCTATGTCAATGAACAGGTTTGGGTTATTTTGGTTTTATAAAGTCCAGATGTTTCAACTACATTCTGTACATCAGAAGGTATTAAATATCTCCACAATACACAAGTGAGACAGACCTTTCCATTGAACTCTCAGAAATTGCACAGACACAGTTAAAGCTCCAGGAAGGAGATGATGAAATCACTGTGCGTTGTGGAAGGGAGGATTAAACTCTCTTGGGGAGGGATGGGAGGACGCAGTGGGGGCCACAAAAATGTCACTCCCTTCCCTGCAACTGGAATGTTTTTCATCTGATACCACATCTTTAATGCCTTTATTGTGGACAGGAGGATTAAACTCCATTGGGGAGAGATGGGAGGACGCAGTGGGGGCCACAAAAATTTCACTCCCTTCCCTGCAACTGGAACCTTTTTCATCTGATACCACATCTTTAATGCCTTCAGCACAAAGTGCCAGACTTAGCCTGCAGATGTTACACTCTTCAGTCAACAAGTAAGTTAAACTAGCATAACAAGGCTATTTCATAATGCCACATTTCTTACCAAAGCATGAGAAAGAAGAGTTTTAAAAAGCTGTGAAACAGACCTGAAGCAGAGTTCAGAACAACCTGCTGTATTTGGATCAAAGTAAGAGTGCACTGAACGCACAAACCTGTGATTTTATTACACAACTTAATCCAATTGTTATTGCCATTTAATAAATACAGAAATTTGTTCTGATGAATCCATGGGGGGTGGGGGGGTTTAAGAGTCTGAAAGAGGGGAAAATTTTAGAACCTTACAGTGATCAAAGGTTCCACTTCAAGCAGCAGCAAAAAGACAAGACTGAGAGAGAACACAGAACTCTGGCACCTGCTAT
>NW_009699531.1:25122-55624 GCF_000703405.1 Apaloderma vittatum
AAAGCACATCTCCAGCTATGATGGATCACACAGGATACACGCAATACATCGAGGCTTGCTGCTCCAGTGTATTTATAGGATACTTTGATAAGTGCTCAAGCTGTTAAGAGCATTCAAGAAGAATAGATGGTGACTAAATTCTTACCTATTTCTATTTTTTCCAGAGCTTCAAGACTTAACCTTTGATACTGATTCACCTTGTCGATTTCATCATCGTAACTACAACAAAAAAAACAAAAAAAGAACCCAAATGTAATGCTTCCTACTGATCCAAAGCAAAGCTACTAGAAATAAACCCCACACAGGAAAAAGTGATAACTTACTAGGCCACATAGTAGGCAGAATTAGAAAGTAACAGCAGAACATCCACATCTTTGTGAGTGGCATCAATGAGACTAAGAGGAAGAAGAGGAATTAATATAGAGAAGTTTATTTGCACAGCCGTAACCCATCCCAGTGTATTTTAGAGACACTCTTTTACAACTGAAGGCACATTACAATGAAAGGCTTCATTAATGGAATATTCTTATACGATGCTGCAACCTCTCCACAGCCAAGCCAAGTTAGGGGAGATGCTTCACAAGCCAAAACCAGACCGTAAGTGGGTCCACATAAGCAACACTCACTCTCTTAAACCTGGAGTTACCCAACAGCTCAAATAGGTCAGCAGCAGATCCAAAAATAAGTAGAAAAACCACAAGCTATTAAAAATGCTAACAGAGAAATTGAAGAATATCTCAGACTCTGTTAAGGTGACGAGTCTGTGCTTCAAACAGCTGTCTTAACATCTTGCTTTGCTATTTTTAGATGCTAAAGTTTAACCTGGAGAACACCTAACTAGTATTTTTCTTTTACAAGTTAGTGACCTCTGAACTTGACAATGAGACTTATCAGTGAAGTTTGAGTCTATGCTCCCTACTTGCATGAAGAGAAATCTAGGCTTTCCTACTACTGACTTATTACACAAGAATTTAATCTGATCTGATACGGCTTTGAAGTCGAGTTACCCTTTCCCCATAAAGCAATACGGAATAACAGCTCCTCAAACAGCACTTACTAGAATTAAGGTTGGCTGGAAGTTCCCTTCACAGTGCCTACCACATTTTGGTGATATTAACTAAATGCATGGATTTCCACCTGATGCCTCAATGGTAACTCCAGCAAACAGCATTTTTATGGCTAATGGGAAAAGCAAACGCTCTTTTGCAGTTACAAGTATTCAATCCCTTCAAGGACTCTTGTCGCTCTACAAAACCACCCACTTGTATTCTCCTAACACACCAGCTATCAAAGTCATTTGCCATCAGTAGTAATTAAGAGAGGTGTTGCAGTAGCAGCTGATCAATCATGACTTTATTCAACAAACCTAGGATCACAGTCAATAAGTGCCCATCCTCCATGAAATTTTTCATCATCTGGCAAGAGTAGTTTCATGTAGCTCTGCAGGAGCTGGCTGATCAATTCCTGATGGCTCCTCAGGTTCTCCTTGTGCAGGGCTTCATGCTCTTTCTCTCTTGTAAATATGGAGTAAAGATCCTCTGTTACAGGGACACCCTGCATCAAATCTAAATACAACCCACAAAAAACCAAACAAGAAACCAACAGTTAAAAGTGATATACAGCAATAGGCTGTTGATTACTTTGTAAAGTCCTTCCAAAAGTGTTTCATATTTAAAGATACTCTTGAAAAACGGTCACTCTAAACCAAATGTTGCCTGACAATGAAAAGTAGGCATAACACAATTTCATCTCAGTAAGAAGCACAAGTAACCAATTACTTGCTACATAAATTTAACTTCATCTGAGAGATGTTACAAGACAGTTAGTGCTAAAACGAAGTTAGAAGCAAATTCTACGCAAGTTAAACCACATGCAATCCCTCTGAATCAAGTGTTCTTTAATGTCCAACTGGAGAATGCCTGTTTCACATGGTGTCCACTACATAGACATGAACATACATACACGCATGGTGCCTTTAATCTTCAGAAAAACAATGAACCACAAAGATAAAGCCAAGGTGACTGCAACAGGCTTCTCTAAATACCATAGTTCAGCCTAGTTGAAATCGTATTCTTACCTATGACTGCTTGCCTGTAAGCATCCCTGAAGCGATTCAAGTAGTATCTGTTTGCAGAATTAACTCCATCCTTCATTACACCTGCCAGCTTTCTTTCCCCAGTCCTTGTGAAGTCACCCTGTTACACAGAACATGCAAATCACACACATACACAACTCTGAAGTAGCAGTTGCAGCTCAAGCTTTGGCATTCTGAAATAAGTGACAACTCAGAAATTATGTGCAAGTAATTATTTCACGTAGAAGTTGAAAATACTGATTTTCAAAGAGCATCTACTTCTCATGGCATTGTTTGACTCTCAAGACAGTCTTATGATTTTGACAGACTTAAGATTCTTTATGAAGTCCTAACAGAAAACAGTAACCTGGACATATATGCCTGCTACCATTAAAGCAGAACTTTCAAGACATCAGTCACTCAAATACCTAAAAAATTATTTTTGCCTTTAATGTAAAAGGAACTCCACTGGAACCATGCAGAAGAGTGGAGCTTTCACCTCTCCTGCTACCAAAACAAGTGAGCATAACATACTGAAGGAAAACTGCATATCCTCACAAGCTCACAAAGTTTCTGGGCCACGGAAAGCTTAGAATGTGAACAAAAAGCAGTTCTGGTAGTTACACTTCATTAGTTCTTCTGTTCTCAGAGACACTCTGAACATCAGCATAGAGCAGTTCTAAAAGCCAAGCCAACTACTATGAAGAACAATTCAAGTGTGTTTCACTTTCAAATCAAATATCACAATTAAAACTGAAGATAAATTTTTCAGCCACTCTGCTTGAAGATTCCTCTACTCACTATTGGGGTTCATGGATTAAATCTAACTTATAAATCAGATTTAAATACTTGCAACCAAGACAAGCATGTCAGGCTGTTGGGGTTTTTTTTAAAGGATTAATGCCATAGACTAATCAAAGTTCAGTAGAGAGATTTAAAAAAGATTTAAGTGTTAAGCACTTGCATGAAATATTTTTCCAATGCCAAATACCAGGAATACTAAAAATTGTTCCTCCAGTGACTACATACACAGAAAATAGCTCTCATACTATGGCTTTTCAAAGCAACAGGCATGACCAGTAAGGAGTTTCATGCCCAGTTTCTGATCATGGTACAGACTGCATTACAACTACAAGAAAAATCTAGTGAAATTGTAACTAATTAATATCACCCTAACACCTACATATCCTGATCTTCAGTCTTTCAGAGTATTTTTTTCTGAAGTACTTTAACTGCTAAGTGCTATAACCATGCTTAAATTTAACTAGAAGTACTACTGAATATAGATCTTAAACTCTTAGCTAAGCTATGCTTTGTTGCATACCTAGGTATGAAACTACTAACAGAATGAAGCTAAAATACAGGCAGCACTGCCACAGGACACCTGGAAACTCAAGTTTTCTCCACACAGCGATACAAAATATTTTTTCACTGAGAGGCCTCACGCCTCTTAAAGACAAACCCACAGAGAATATTTGGCTGATTTTGTTACACATACAAGAGCTGTCCATTGGGCATAAAACCTGTAACACAGGCTACATCATCCATATCATCAGAACAGGTAACGCTCTTCACTCTTTACCTTTAAGGCCGCTGTGCCAGCATACTGCCGGCTTATGGCATCTCCGTTGTTTGCCCAAATTATCTGGTAGATTCTATTGCATTTCACTGGCAAAGGCTGTTCTGGTGGCATCACACCCAGTTTTTTGAGCTGGAATTGGACATATGCATTAATATAAGGTTCAAAACAAAAGTAAATCTCAATATCAGAGCTTGATAAAGAAAATGGGAACACTCATCAAGTATTTCATTGTTGAATTGTGTATGGTAAGGAAAAAGGAACCCATTCTGCTAATTTATCAGATTGAAATAATTGTTGGCAACAAATCACTAATTCATTGTTAAACATCACATCGCTGGATGCAGCAGTAATGTATTAATTATGGATGTGGGAGCCAATCTTCAAAAAGGTAGCTGAAGGAAAATAAGTTACTTCCATTTTCTATACAGAACTATCAAAATAACAGACATTAGAGAACTTTAACACGGATATACAAGTTAATGTCTTCAATTGCAAAGGCATTCATGAACTCAAAGGTCTGAAAACAAAGAAATGGAATCTCTTCCCAGCTACAAGAAAAAAAGCACACCAAATTCTTAATCTTTTGCTTTGAGACACCAAACCAAATGCAGCAGCTCCATCTTCAAGCCTACTCCCCTCCTAAAATAAAATCCTTAAAACAATTTCACGTGTTGTGTTTGTTATTAACGCTTAATGCATTTTGGACAGTTACTGTTTGACACTGAACCTGAAAGTAAGATACTTTATTCTTCAGAACTACCAGTACTCAAGTTTTCCCTAGGTAGCTCCAGGTACAATATAAACTTTTGCCTTTTCAAACACACAAAGCTGGTAAAGCAGCACATGTGTAACTTCATTAAACAGTAAGAAAACTTATTTACGATCCAGAAAAAACAAATGCTCAAGCACTCTTCACAAGTTAGAGCCATTCTCCTCATCCAACTGAATGACCCACTTCATCCTTCATCCTTCGCTCTAAGCAGTCAGGTTTGTTCATTTGGGGCTGGGTTGTAACTGAGGCTTCCCAGTTTCAGTTACAGGACTATGAAGCCTTCACACAGGAAGACAATCACCACTGAGTTTCTATATCAAAAAGCAAACGGGGGCAGGGCAAAGTGGAGGAAGATTAGAGGAAGGACTCTCAGTCTGCTTGGAAATGCTGTCTGTATACAGGGAAAACTATTCCAGAGCATAGCAGTCAGCCACCTGGGATATTTATATCACAAATTAATTATTCTTCTATACACAGAAGAGAGCTAAACTCCCTACCTGATACACCACAGTATTTCATAGTAGCTAAAATAGTTAGACTTTAGACCTTAAACATTGGGAAAGATTTATAGGGGCCCCATCATGTCCTGCTTTGGGGTTTTGTATAACAAATTAAAACAAGTAAAGAAAGAGAATCTTCAAGATGTGGACAGTCATTTGCTCTCTGATGGAAGACCTCTAGGCACCACTGTTTTAGAATGACTTCAGGTTCTTTAGTTGTACATGTTACTTCCAGCTTCATAGCTCTCCAAGTAGTTTGCAAAGATCCTTTTCAGTAGAGGTTAATTCAGCATTTTTCAATCACACAGATTTCCCTGTGAATAACAATTAAGTCCTGAGGTACTCAGTACTTGAAAGAAGTAGATTAATTATACATGCCTGTTGTTCCATGACCACTCTTGCAATAGCAGCCTGCACAACATTGGTACGATCCAGACAGTCCATGCAGTTAACTCGAAAAATTCCTTCCTGTTTACAGATCACACCAGCTTGGTCAACCCTTTCAACAGAAAAACAGAGCACAAGCATACCGAGACACTTAAAATCTAGCATATTCATCAGCTTCTACAAACAACAGCGAATTTTACACATGGAGTACTATTTACAGTTGCACTCACCACCCCACTCAGAATTAACTGTGCTTGTTCCAACCTATCCTCCACTTCAGCCTAGGACAGATACTCAACACAGCCTACTGGGGCCATTGACCTGATGTGTAACCAGAGGTTGAATTCCATTCATACACACATAATAGGAGCTTTCAAGAGAAAAGGCATTTAATTTCAAAAACAAAAGTCAACAATAACGACAGCAACCTCTCACTCATAACATACATTGAGCAATACATGGTAATTGATTGAAGACTGCAGCTGTACTCATTACCAAAATGCACAAACTTTAATCAGTACAAACTAAGGTCCAACACTTCTACCACCTTCAATAGGAGGGCTGGTGTTCTAGGCTTTGTGGGTCAAATAAAAAAAAGTGTTTCACATTAAATAGAAGAAATTCTAAAAGTGTTAACTGCAGTAAGTCTCAGGCAGAAGACAGAGCCTGAGAATTTTTGCTGTTACGTGTGTGGGACAGCAATACTTCAGAACACAAAAACTCTGGCAAACAAGCTGGGAGCCAAGACAGGAATATAAAACATACCAGTTATGACAAAATCAAGGCCTCTGAAAATGCACTGGTTTTTTGGTTTTTTTCTACAAATATTTCATACTAGTCTCAAAACAGTTAAGCACTTACCAGCACCACTTCATGTCAAGAATAATATCGTGAATGGCATCAGTCAGTGTTTGAACATTTTCAAACTTCATTCCTCGGCTAAAATACAGAATTTCACAGAAGTTACTTTGAACCAGAGTAGTGATTTTTGTTTACTTATTTGTAACGTTAGCAAAAGATAGCATTTGGGCTAAGTGGGAGAGACAGACATTCTTTCCTGCAATAAACTTTAAATAGCAGCCAATATTCAGAAATAAAGGTACAGTTAAATCCAGGCAAGAGACTCAGATCTTTTTGCATTCTTGAATGCTGCTTCTGTGAGGAAGAACAAGTGTGCAGCTACTCAGGCATGTGCAACATTCTGCTCTTGTTTCAGGCATAGCCTCAACAAAAGTACCCACTACAGATTTAAAATTGGGATGGCATGCTCTGCTTCACCAGTGATTCTACAGAAAAAAAACCAAGAAAACACACACCTACAGACACATCATCCCCTTCTCTACTCCCACCCCAGCAGGTTTTTTCAGAGTTGTTCTCTATTCACTAATGCTCACAGTGCAAAAAAACAAAACAGTCCAAAAAAACCAGTCCTGATCACTACAGCAGTTCTCAGGAGAAAAGCAAAACAAAAAAATGAAAGCTCATTTAAACAAAAGAGAAAAATATCAAATCCATTCAGGATGTCGAACAATCCTACAGAAAAGGAGTCTCAAAGGCTACTACTATTTTGCACGTTTTTTCCCTCCCCCTCTGAGACAACATCTACCAATGACATACTTTTCCAGTCCATAATGCTTCTTCCCCAGGCCAGATGCAATCCCTAGATTAAGTTCAGAAATTAAGATTAAAACAGTTTTTAAACCCTGTGTTTATGCAGAAATGTGGTCTCTGCTTGAGGGAAGCACGAGATAGATCCCTGTGTGACAGATCACATGCTCAGGCACGTGAACTCTGCTGACATCAGGGCTCGGTCACGAAAGCAGCACCCATTTGTACTGACCCTCAAAGAAAAATACATCATAGGTTTATAGAAACAGCCAAGAAAAACAGAAGGATGGCCCATAGTAAAGAATTCAGAGCAGAATGTTATGCAGTTCAAAAAGCAGGTCGGCCACAGCTTTACATTCATAAGCATGTTTAAGGAAACTCTCTTGCTCAAAACACAGAAACAACTTCTAAGCATTACATAATAACTAATTGCATATTTAACAGGTCAGTGACACAAGATCAACAAAAAGCAGGCTTGGATACCTAAACGTGAACCTTTAAACAGGAAGAATATATTTTGTAAACTATAGCATCGTAAATAAAATGTTTCATGCAGAAACAGAAATAATAATGGCTTTTCTCCTCCTTTCTATTCTCCTTCCATACTAATGAAAAAAGATAAAGCAACTTTTTAAAAAAGGTTTCTTACCAGTGCTCATGGAAGTCAAATGAGACATAAGTCAGATTTGCATTGTTGTATAGAAGAACTTGTTTAAGGTAAGCATCTCCGATAATCTTCTCTCTGCCCGTCTGATCCACCAAATTAATAATAACCTGTTCAAAAGTTGAATTATTTAACATTTCTCATCTAGTACACGACTTGCTTAGATCTCTACCACAGAATAACAAATAGGTCAAGAGTTAAAATATTTGTAGGCAATCTTGTCAAAGTAACGATCTTTGCTAGATTGTACCCAAGATCAAGTAAGCTCCAACAGTAACTTGCCTACTTGAATTTTAATAGAGAGAAGCTATGAATTCACAGGACAGGTACACAAAAGTGAGACTTACACATTTCTCTCAGTTATTGCTGGTTTGGTTGGGTTTTTTTAGAGGTTAATTACAAGGATACCTGAACAATTTAGTAAAATTCTATTTGTGTATCACCTTTCCAATTGTCAACAGGCTTCTAGAAAAAAACACAACCTATATCACCAAGAAACAAAAACTAATCATCTGTGTTTTTATAATTATTTTTTTCACTCACCTGTTTTTTGTAATTTTTCAGCTGCTCTTCAAAATGCGCACGAAAACAGGACACAGTTTCATTTTCACCTACAAAGCAGAGCAGCGTTAGAAACAGCTTGTTCAGGAACAAGTTCTGTTTGAGGTATGGAAATCACACCCAATTCCATACTCCATTAAACCCTACAAGTGTGCTGGTTTGGGATGGAATAATTTTCTCCACAGTAGCTAGCATGGGGCGATAGCTTCGCTTGAAGTAGTTAGACACACAAAATAACACATTGTACACAATTGCTTTTTAAGGTCTTTCACCAATTTACTCAACTTCAACATTGTTTTTTCCACCATTATCATGTACAGGACATACCATTCCTAAGTTTCGCTTTATTGTGCTTTTTGTGCAGAGCAGACTGAACTTTTAATAAGCCCATTTCATCCTTCCACACATGGCAGCACACCCCCACACCAACATTGCTTCCAATATAAGAGTGCTTATATGGTTTTGCATCCTTTTCAAAAGCAAGCATAAGTACAAGAATGGTTGGAAAACTGCACAGGGGGACACATAGAACAGGGGATAATACTGGTTATACAAGATCATGAACATCCTAGCTTCCTGCCGAGAGAAGTTTCTCCTTTACAATCCTAAACCTAGAGAAGATTCTGTTGACTGTATCTTTCAATAAAGTTCAGGTTACGAATACCTAGTTCACAGGAGCATCCAAGACTTCTATTATCTCCGAGTGGAAAAGAAAGCAATTTAGATCTGACAAAAGCCACTAGATAGTATTTAATTTCAGAGAAGAGAAAAAGCACACTGCATAACTTGTGTTATATGAAACGTCTATGTTTTCCCACACTGAAATAACAGTGCTTAATGCAGAAGGAACCTCAGCAGAAGTTAACTTTCTGGACAAATATATTTTGAAAACAGCAATGGCTAAGCAGATTCTCAAAAGAGAAAGCCAACTGCCTCCTTCCCAACCTAGAAAACACTGCAACAAGTCAGACTACACACAAAACAAGTGCTTCATTAAGTACTGAAACTCAAGCCCTGTTGGAATTTACAAGGAATGAGAAGTCAGAGCTCTGCAGTTAGAGCAGGAGTAAACTGAAGTTGAGTGATTACTGTTATTCCCAGCTTATACAAAGAGCTGCTGAAAGACTAATGGTGAAGCAACACTCCAATGAACCTATTTCTAAGTGATCTTCGGGTATTTCACTCCAATACTTACTCTTGTCCAGTCGGGGCCGTGGGTTATATCTATATCCAACTTGGCTCCAGAAAACAGGCACAGATCCTCTGGTTTGTATGAATGAAAGAGTATGATTATGAACGTGAATCAGTTGCTCAGTCTCAACATAATTTGCCACATTTCCATTTTTATCAACACCTCTTCGCTTATACCGCATTCCTAAGAAAAATGAGAACCATCAATTCATATTTAAGTATTGGTCTTAAGTGTTAATAACTTGTTAGTTTTTAAAAACAGTAACACAAGAAGAGAGCTCTAGCCAAAATCCACGACCAATGCTAAGAGTCACTCCTATACAAGTCTAATCCCCAAAAGTCACGTTGACGAAGTGGATAAAGTTTATTTACCAATATATTTAGAGCAGTGGAAAGTAAGCTGACAGGACAAGGCAGACTACTGGCACTATAAAGCCAGATATCTGAGGCATATAGGATGCAGGGAATAGGGAAGGAATAAGTAGAAAAGGGTTGGAGAAAGATTCAAGGCCATGGTTTAGAGCTTGGAAATTCAGTTCCCCAGGATCAGAACAACTCTGTTCCAAGTCTTGAAGTAGCACCACACCAGACCTTTGAACTGAATCTCAACAGCACTAACTAAGGACTATAGGACAGAAGGGAAGAGATTAGAAATAGGGAAGTGAAAGGAATGCAAAATATCTATCATAGGGACCTTGAAAAAAAGGTCAGAGCAGTATTGCAGCCTCTAATCAGACAGGGGCTTTTAGACAGAAGCATCAGACACCCTTTACTTATATCTTTCCAACAAAAATGGCTCTTGCCAAAATCCCAACTAGTTTTAGTATAGTTGTAGGCTGTGTTTTGTGTTGGTTTTGTGGGGTTTTTTTGGGGAGGTTGGTTTTATTGTTTGTTTGTTTGTTTAAATCACAGACAAGCTGCCTGACAAATAAAGAATTGGTGTATTTAAACACAGAATTATCTTAGGCTTCCAAAATTAGTGTTTCCTCTGGGTTTTTTTTGGTGGGTGGTATTTTTAATTACAATATTTCAGAAGTGAAGAGTTCAAACTCTCATCTAAAAGCATGTATTACACAATGAATTAAACACACAGTCCTATAATTATTCTTCAAAACATCACATCCATTTACTGAAACAGTCTTTTTATGTCACAGGATAAAGTTCTACACAGTTTATGCTCTGGACTAGCAATCAGATGTGCATACTGTCATTAATAATAAGAGTGAATCATTAAGAAGTTCGCTCTTCGCAGCGTGCCTTATATATACTAAATTGTTTTACAGATACAGAAACTGAATTGCAAATCCTGACATCCCAAAGTACTTACTCTGAGTTGTTCTGACAAAAAAATGTTCCTGAGAACTGAATTAAATGCATTGAAATGAGTTGTGGTACAAAGGCCAGTCCCATGTCAAGGCAAGCTCACCACATTATTTCTTGTTTTCTTTGACATGTTAAAAACCTGACTGTGTAGGAAAGAAGTTGGAGACAGGGGAAAGTATCTTAAAAACATCTGACAGACTGAAAAGGCTTAGAGTTGAACAGGACCTACTAAAGCATGAAGTGATTCAATCTTTCTGTGCTCCTAAGGACAAGGAATCTTTTTTTTTCTTTGCTACTATTAGAATAAGTCAAATAAGTACAAGACCAAAGCACAGTTCTTATTTCACACATTGGCCCAAAATAAACATCTCCTGGCATGCAGGCATGCACACACACACCTTTTCAAGTTTATTCAGCTGCTGTCAAAGCCCTTAAAGACCTTTGAAAATTTAACTCCCACCCAGGCCTACTGAAATCTACCAGGACAGAGCTGTAGGCAAGGTCCTAGTCAAGTGTTCTTTGCCGAGATGGAACTTTATCTCAGAATCGTGACCTCCAAAGATGCATTCAGTGCTCCAAGAGGAAACTAGCAAAGCTCCCTTAACCGCTTTACTTATCTGCTGTGTAGTACTGTATGCATTACAGCCTTTCCTCCTAAATGCAGCAAAGGCTGTAGGACGTATTTTCACACGAGCTGACCATCTGCTGAACAATACAGCACTCTGAAGTTTTATCTTTTGCATCCCTCTCCGGGGTTCAGGAACAATCCCAGTACCTTGAACTATGTTTGCCTACCAGCTCTGTGCCGACTCCGGCGTGAAATAAGCGCCACCAGAAATGTTGGATGTACGTCATCTACACAAGTTGATTCCTGAGGAGGAGTTTCAGGACTGCTCTTATCATCATCAGAAGAAGATTCACTATAGTTTACTACAAGTTCTTCAATTTGCACAAATCCTTGTATGATGGGTATAATCCAGAAGTCCACTTCAGCATTCTGAAGGTTACAAAAAACATTTACATTCCTGTTGGTTCTACATTAGCTACAGTTATTTCTGCCATTTCTGATGTTTATAAACAGTTGCTTCGCATGCTTTTCATGTTTTAAGAAATTTCTGCCATATCCTTGTCTTATTTCTGTAAGAGATATGAGCATTCTTCCTCCGCTAGTCGTAAGGCTTTTAAATCAGGAGGAAGAAAAAGCAACTTAAGATTTTTCTATGGAGATGAAGCAAGCTGCATCAAGGTAAGGCAAAAAGCCTTCCTCTACTCTTAGGCACATAGGGACAAAAGAAAACCCTACAATATTTAAAAGCTTCTTTTCTAGTTTCCCCAAAGGGCATTTTCAATACAATGTTACATCTAAAGTTTAAGCACGTTAAAAACTTAAAGTAGTGACTTCTGATGTCAATGACAAGAATTGTCAGTTTAGATAGAGGAAATATAGACAATTTGTTACCTAGTTTCTACTTTGAGGTATTTTTACAACCTCTATGTTGATTAGATTTATACTAGTAGACAGATAAAAATTTGAAAGTGTCATGTTGTTAGCCTGTTCACAGCAAAACATACTAGTATAAGCTTTATTCAGCCCAAGCCAATGGGTTCAAGGCTCTGCACATTAGTGCTTTGTCACTCTAAAAACCTTAATTTCTTAAACAAAATTGAGATCTGCATTCCCTACTAATTCAAGGTTATCCATTTATACTTTATAAGATGAAAAATACAACTGAATTCCTGCACCATGCACAAGTTTACACAGCACAGCTAAGTTTACCCTTCTCTGACTCAGTAACCATTAGAGTATTTAAAACTATCCAAAGAGAGATGTGGGGCATAAAGTAAGACGTCTGCTGTCATCTTTAAAAGAACCTGCTGTCACCTTTAAAAGAACCTGAGACTTGGCCTAAACTGACATATAGCAGTCCTTTACCTACAAAATTTAAGATGAAGCGAGATCACATGTTGAAGAAAGAGAGGCTGCTCTATGTTTATGGGTTCATTAGCCAGCCAAATGCTTTATCTACTCTGAATAGCTGCTTAGAACAACTTGTTCCACACTATCGTTACATTGATCAGCTATTCTGTTCAAGGAGAACAGCAGTATTCCCTGCTTAGAAGAACAAAAATCTTGTCTCAAGAAAACTTTGGAATGCAGTTTCTTCTCTGGCTTCTCATCTTTATTAAGTTCAGCTCTGTCCAGGGATAAAATGTATTCATCTGTGAAATGGGTTAAGTTTACCTTCAGAAATCAACACAAACATATCACACATCAAATTATTCTGCATTGCTTTATAGTAATAAAATTAAGTTCAGTTAACATTCATTACTAACAAACACAGACTAACTAAAAGGCTGCCAGAAGGCCGGCTGAGGGAAGAACGTAATGCCAGTTGCTCACTTGCAGAAGGTGCAGCCCTAATCCTGACTCATCTACCAAGGAGGTTAAGTAAACTTCTATGAGGCCTTAAGGAAACATTTCAGCTAAAACTAAAGAAAGGTTCTCATAATACATATTGTTATAAATAAGACTCACATCAACACTGATGAGATCTTCAATCATGTGCTTGTTCCAAAAGAATCTGTCATCAACCTGTTTAAAACAAAAAGGACAGGTTTTGCAATATTTAATTAAGGCTTGGCAATATCTTTGGTAAGGACCCCAGTGTTATTCACTACAACTATATATACACATCTAGTGTTCACTGCTTTTGACTAAAACAGCTCAGTTATGCTGCTCAAAACTTTTGCTTCGTTTCCTTGTACTTGAAGCTGGTTACAAAGCAGGATCTTCACTTACTGTAAATTATACCAGCAGAGAACATAAGCAGCCAAGTTTCAACCAAATACATTATTGAACAGCACCTGCACCCCACCCAAAAAAAGGACAGACAAAAAAACCCTCACCACCACCTACTCCCACAACTTACTTTTCGCCACAGTGGTAAGTTAGTTTTCTCACACCCACTCTGCCTCTGCACTGAATTTGTTAGGTCATAGGTCAGGCTGTAGTAAAAGGAGTCTGAATCCATGAACATTTTGAACAGCTCCTCCAATAGCCTCTTCTCCAGCTTCTCTTTTTCTTTACTTTCTTTAATCTGAAAGAAAAAGTAATGGCTTTCTTACATCTTTCTTTTCCATTGAAGACGACCCCAGCCATATTTGCTAAATGCCATTTCCAGCCCTGCAGCACAAACGTTTTCCCACTGAGGAGTAGGATCTTAAAATTTCCAGCAGAGACAGGCACAAAGGACAGCACCTTCAGAAATATCACGCTATTACTTTTAGCGGTAAGGGCATGCAAAGCAGTCAGGCTCCACAACTTTTACAGCTTACAATCGAGTAACATGTTTTGAATCTCATGAGCCTCTAACAAATACCACATGCACCCATTCTAAATAAATACTGTTTGGACTTTTTTAATTCAAGCCAAAGCATTTTGATAAGCTTGTAGGGTATTCTCTGAGACACTGAACCAAATTTTCCCTCCAATTATGCAGAGCAACTTGTAGAAACTTCAAATCCCACTGCAAGCTAATTCTGATAAGAACGTACTCTATTAGCAATTCCACTGAAATTAAATAATTACAAAATGAGAAAAATCATAGAAGTAGCACTTAAATAATCAAAAGTAAACTGAACTTCAAGACAGTAATTACACATTCCATGGTTTTTCACTAGTTCTCTTTTTAGGTCTTAGTACCCCATTTGATCATTCACCACAACCTTGGAATTACCAAAACATTTCGAAAAACAGGAGTAGAAAGTTTTACCTTCTTTTTATTTGGAGCAGACACATTTGATTTAATCTGAGTAAGAGTCTTCAGCAGAAATTTTGTGTCATCTGGGGACTGTGTAATCTTCTCTGGCTTGTTTATTCCAAAATGGTGCTTTTTACAAAGCTAAATAACAATATTAAATTAAAGCCAGTATTTAAACTTTAAAAAGTTAAAGAAAATTTTAATTAAAGTTTACAAAAGCAAGACTGCAATGTCCACAAACCCAGGGGAGATACTCTGAAATACAATGGGAACACACAGGTTTCTACTGATGGTACAATTCTCCCTCTTTATATAAGGCATCTTCTCCTGCAACTGTGAGAATGTCTGCCTCAATTTGACATGACCTGAGTATCCAGATCTACCTCAACTTTCACCCAAATTACCATGCATTAGTCACTTGTATTGTCTTTCCTTTATCCAGTCTCTTTTGGGAAAAAAAAAATAGACCTGAAGCATTTAAAGTCAGGGCTTCCCTTAAAGCCAAATTATAGAATTAAGATTCCAAAACTGGACGAAGCAAAAGCATTCATTTAAACCACATACTCTCTCCTTCACATACTCTCCTCCTTTAGAGGAGAAAGATGACAGCTTCCTGCCCCAAAACACACTCACATGTGGAGCCCTGTCTTAGAGATATTAGGGATAACCTCAGAAGTAAGACAGCTGAAGTGCTTGGGAGAGGGCACTGAAAACATGAGATCTCATACAGGTTTCTAGGCACAGCGGCCCAAAGCAGACGTGGTATGTTCTTGCCTACGTGACTAAGATCAGGAAGGTATCACCATCAGACCTACTCCAGGTGATCCTGCTTTGGCAGGGGGTTGGACTAGATCTTTCAAGGTCCCTTCCAACTCTACACATTCTGTGATTTCAAATCATTCTTGTATCTCAGACCCTGGGAGGTTCTAACACCTAGACTCTGAAGAAGCACTTCAACAGCTCTTCATGATCCTAGAGTTCTACCAAAGCTTTGGAGACTCCACAGCAGCCTTTCCCTCTTCAGGGCAGGATTTTCATGCTTTCATACAAGCACCACAGAGACCATCACAAGTCATCCTGTCCTCCCGTGATCATTGCCCCACTGCCACACACAATCAAAAAAAGCCAAAACCTTAAGACAGCATTTTTCTCCCAGTAGTCTACTAACCACAGTGTACATCATCTTCAAATACCAAGATCTACTGAAAGTCTTACAATCCCAGTCAGATCAGGAAAGCTGGGGGATATTTTAAAGAAAAAGCAAAACAAAACAAAGTTCCTGTCCTAGTCTACAGCTTTGTCCCTTTAAATGATTCCTGTGGATTCAGTTGCTCAACTCGTGTTTTTGTTCTTGTGCACTATTTTCAAAGGTCTTTATGAAATCTGGGCATGGTTTCACTGTAATTTCCCTCCCTAGCAAAACTTCTGATTTCTAACTTAAAAACAAAAATGTAATTTCTATTTTCAAAATAAAAACCCTTAATCAAAAAATAGTACGTAAAAAGCCATTCAATATCATTGCATACACCAGAAAAAAGAGATGAGGCATGTGCTTAACTATCATATTCCACATTTAAATTTCACTGAAACAGAAAGGGAAAAAGTCAGAATTAATTGAAGGCAGCCATACCTCTAATTCCAGATCCTGAGGCTCTGTTTCAGAAAGCGGAATCACAGCAATCTTTGTAATTTTGCAAACCTCATGGTCTCCTGGAAGTTTGCCAATCAATGCTTTCTGACGAATTAAAAGTAGCCACCACGGTAAATCTGGAAAAAGATTAATAGATGCTTTGATTTGTCTGTCAGGCTTTTACTTTCATTAGTCTGCCAGAAGCTTCTCTCCGGTGTAAAAACCCCTGCCAGGAACTATTTGCCTAAAAGAGTGCAGTAAATGACAATTCACTTCTGCTATGTTTTGCTGTTATGCGTTGCAATACAAAACCACCCTAAAATCCAATACCTATTCAGTCACTAATATAAAAAGGAGATTAACTATTTCATAGATTTACCCATTAGAGGTGAACTTACCACTGCTTCACCTACAGCAGTTAGGCACATTCCCACCAAAGCCACTAAGGGCAGTACAATTTGAAAAGAATAGCTGGAGCTAAGATTTTCCCTTTGTACCTTCTATTGTATATAAACCAGCAAATGAGACAGGCACTGGTGACAGCTGATTACACGATTCACAAGCTAAGAAGTATGGTGAGAAAACGTGAACTGCATCATAAAGCTACTCATATATGTTTAAAGCTTCACAACATTATTCCTAAAGTATAGGAATCTAAATGGCACAGAAATCAATGAGCCAAGATTAATGAAGATATCACTAACAGGTAAGGTCCATATACACATTGAATCTACAGCAGTTGCAATTACAGCTTAAACACTTCAAAGACAGAGAAACAGAAAAACAAACATCTAGGAGGTTAAGGTCCAGTTGTTATTGAACAGTCAGTGGCAATTATGATTCTATGATTCATAGTAGTCTATTTACAGTGGTTGTTTCTTCTGTTTAGGGAATAAACTGCTGCTTGCATGTATCTTGTCAGATTTGGGTTGAAGTGTTCAAGGGTTCACCTGCAGTTATTGGAAAGACACTCACAAGTTTGACAGATCTTTAATTCTGCGCTGAGAGTATTTTGGAAAAATCTATGAAAGAGTTAAGAATTCTGAGTGTCCTATGACTTTAAATGTGCTATCTGGGATTTTTGTTAAGCACTCAGAAGTTAAAATACTGTTTCAAGTTTACTGAGCAAGGAAAATAGACTTTGTATTTGCTGTAAAGCTTCTAAATAGGTATTTACAAAGGCTGTATATTGTGTTTGAAGACATAATACTTGACACAACCTACTGTCACAAGTGTGGAAGCATGTTTAAGTCTACCATAGCAGGTTTTTAATGTCTGTGTATGACCTCTTCAGTTAAGCTCAGTTGGCTGCTTGTAGGTTGGGAGAAATAGTGAGTGTATAGATGTGTCTCTAAGACTTCCATGGCTTTCCCATTCTCTTAACAGAACTTTTGCTTTTGACTTGTTAAAGCCCAGCATACTGCTGGCATGCTACTGTTTTAACAAGGGATTAAAATCTAGGAGGTTAATGTCCAGTTGTTATTGAACAGTCAGTGGGAATGTTTCATAGAATCTAATCTATGATTCTGTGATCCTATGAAGCATTCCCACTGACTGTTCAATAACAACTGGACATTAACCTCCTAGATTTTAATCCCTTGTTAACCCTTGAACACTTCAACCCAAATCGGACAAGATACATACAAGCAGCAGTTTATTCTCCCTAAATAGAAGGAAAAACCACTGTAAATAGACTGTTATGACAGCTCACTCATTTTGATATGTGCTGTGAGAATCAGAGGCTGCTCCCCCCCCCAAAAAAAGGAAGAAGGGAAATGAAGACATGCACCACTTATTTAATGTATGCGATCTTCTAAAGCGAGTCCTGCACTACTCCCTGAATGTAACATCAGAATTACAAATCTCTCCAGGATCACAGACAAGTCAGGTCAGGAGGGATCTCAGGATGTTCTCCTGCTCCAGCAGGGTCAGCTCTGAGGGGTGCCAGGTTACTCAAGGCTGTGACATAAGCACAGCCTGCTAAAAACTAGTCAGAGGATAACAAGCAAGGACAGGAGAGTGCCAGTAAACACCAGCAAGACTGCCATCTCACTGCCAGCAGCCTATAGAAACCCAAGGCAATTCAAACTTAACAAAGGGTAGATATTCCCGTTAGGAAGTCGTATCATCTGCTCCCTCCTACAGAAGGTTAGTCACACAATTTATTCCCATGAGATCGCCTGTGTTTGTCAACAAACAAACCAGAAAAGACACTAGCTAGATCTCCTGTGAAACAAATCAGTATACTCCAAAGGGAAAAAAAGTATAATGTAAAGGCATTTCTAAGCAGATAGACCTCAGTGAAAACTGAAAAAGAAAAAAATTTCTGGCTACTCTTCAGTTTACCTCATATTACCAAAACCTAATAGCAGTAAATGAGAACTTAAAAGCTTAATACAGCCAAGTGTGTTATGCATCCTTTTATAATTTCTAAAGCACACTCAAAGTAATTTTGGTGTACATTTCAAAACTCCTTGTATTGTAGCCAGAGCCACAGAACATTGAACAAAAACAGGAATTCCCCAGCAGATCAAAAGAAAACAGTCAGGAAGTAATTAGGCAGATAAAGTATGCTCTGAAGTGAAAGCTTCAACAATAGCCATAAAAGCAATGTATCATAATTGCCAGCAATATTTAAATAACTGAACCTGTAAACAGAGTATGTGCTTCAGCAGTTAAAGAAGCTGTTCTATAGAACAGCTTAAAAAAAAATTTAGGTACTGTCTACTCAATGTGGGAGGTATGGCATATACAGGAGAACACTGAAGTTACATGTCATTCCTGAAAAGCACATGTTTTAAATTCTCTCTTAAGATCTCATGCTCATTTTTAGTGTTTTATGAACTACAGCACAGCATATGGCAACAACTAAAATTCTTTTCCTTCTATTCCCACTTTTCCTCCACAATTTCTTACAAAACATCTTGGCATATGCCAGAAAAAGGTAAGAGACCATATCCTTGCATTGTGATATTCAATTAAGGTTTTCTTGTTTTGGTGGGGTTTTCTTTCCCCAAAAAAGCATCTTAATGTGTAAGAAAATTCAGTATTGGAGAAGAACCAAGTGGCATTTTAAGGAGGCTTTCATCGCCAATGTGAGTGTACAGTTATGTCCACACATACAACTGATGCTCTCATGACAAAAATTCTTTAAAGAATTAAAAAATAAACTATGTAATATTGGCTAGCTCATTTCTATGAGACTGCTTCCCTGCCACAACTTCCTGCAAATTCTCCTGTACTAGGCCAGCAATAAAACCAGTAAGATTAAGAATCAATTAAATCCCATCCCTAGTTACAGCAATCTGACAAGGGTATTTCAACACTAAATTAAAGACAGCCCATGGCTGACTGCAGGGACATTTCAAGGTCATTTTAGGACTACTCCAGCATTATTGCATTAAGCAAATCTTTCAAGAACATATAAAGATTATGCCAAGATTTTAAAGTGCATAACGGGTTAATGATAGCTTTAAAGTGCACTGGTAGCAGCTTCAATATTTAAAAAGGTATTTAACCTTTCCAGCATTGGTCAGTATGTGCTAAGCATTTTCAAAACCCACCAGTACTTCTTGCCAAGAATAGCTAATAACAAGGTTCTCTGCAGGACAAGCCTATGCAGGACTCTAGTTAGCCAGAAGAGCTTCAAATTAAGTTTTCTGAACCTTACAGTCTTCGGGCAGGAGAGAAGAATCAGAGCAATGAGTCCTCCTGCTCCAGCTCTGGAAGAAAAGCATTTTGCCCATCTGCCACTGCACAGTACTTTAACATTGCTGGACCATTATCTTCAGACGTAGTAAAATATTTATACAACTTCTGCTGATAAAGTTTCCGGGTGACAAAGATTGATACAAGAATAAGTAATGAAGAAAGGTTACTGTTACAGAGTACTAGCTGATTCAGCTAGAGAATTACAAAAAACTACACCTGAATAGGATCAAGTGAGATGTCGTCAAAAATAACAGGTTTTAAGAGGCCTAAGTAAGAAATCTCAGCTCTCTCATTTTGACTGCAGTCTGATGGAGGACACTCAGCAGCAGCTGTCGGCAGATTCAAGGAAACAGCAATTCTCAGCAGGAGAGTAAGGATAAATAGCTGGAGATTGTATCTTTCTTCAGACATTTAATGGTAGAAAAATAAATGTCTGTTCACAGGACAGTGGTATCACTAAATAACAGAAGACATCAGCAAAAAGCACAGTCTATGAAGAGTTTTTGATGGTGTTATCTGAACAAGGCTGAGAGGAAAAAAAATGTTCCCACTGACCTAAGCAGCAATGGAATAGAGTGTTTGGATGAGCATAATTGACTCGGTGGCTCTATAGGACACACAGAAAGGCAACTAGACATCAGGCTTATGACCTGATAATAGCTTACTTGAAGTGTTGGGGAAAATTTCAAGTCGGCTTTCATAAGCAGAGGAACTGCCTCACAATGCACCAATATTCCGCTGCCATAACATACTATTATATAACAGAGCATTTGACAAGGTTTCCCCCTTCAAAGGCTTTTATACCAGACTTCCTAGAGAGGCGGGTGGGGAAGGCCTTTGTGTACATAAGTAGTTGGTGGGAAAAAGCAAGCCATCACAAATAAACCATGCTAAAAAACAAACCACTGAGCATTTTTCCTGCAGCAGAAAGATGTCATTACTAGAGTTTAGAGACTGGAAAGCGGACACGACAATGAATTTCATGGAGAGATGGGCTCTGAACAATTATCCTCAGAAATGAGACTGAGGGGCTACAGTTACTATGGAGCCAAGCATTTCCTAGAACTAGACCTCACACAGCGCTGTACCAGTCCCGGTTTTCCTCCCTCCCCTATCCCTAGTCTGCCACCTTGACTAACCTGTTTCTATTCAATGGACCACACAAGCACCTGATCCGTTTCAGCACTTAATCCATCCTGCTGTCCTGGAACATGCTTGAAACTTTACCTGTATTGATCATATTGCCAGGCTCTACTTTAGATGCAGGGTTCTAAGCCTTTGCAAAAAGAGCAGCACACCTTAAGTGAAGCAGACTTCATGGCTAGCGTTCCTACCTGTCAGTAAATAGGTATCCTGAGCTCTATTGGCAGAAGAATCTTTCTAGACAAAGCTAGTATCTATCAAAATAAATATTCATTATGAGTACACAAATTTGCAGCTGACTAAAGCTAAAAGAGCATCGATCTTATTTTTATAGAAAAAAGTTACCAGAATCAGTCAGAGATAGGCTTCGACATTAAATCATGATGTATTCTACAACTGCTTTAATTTTTTAGCTTCGTTTTACATTTAACTACAAAAAAGTTTAAGTGTTCCTTTTAAATAGTCATCAATCAAGGTAGTAATCATTCTTCAGGTTTCCATGTAGTATTGAGAATTCAAGACATTTTTGTGAAAACTTCCATAATTAGTTTTTGCACTGTACCACAGGAGAAAAACAAAAAAACAGCTTGAAAGGATTATTCAAAACAGGGCAAGAATTTTAAGCATCTCACATGAAGTCTCAGAGCTTCAAACACAAATTTCTACTCTTCGCGAATGCAATTCTCCATTTTTACAAGACAGTGATAAATCAAAATACATACACTGGAAAGCAGAGGGAATTTGCATCTGCAGTTATAATATAATCACTTTGACAAGTTCACAGCATTAGGGAATACTCCTCAATTGCAAAGAACAGCACATAACTCCATTTGAGTATTATTTGTAGCATTATCAACTTTATTTTAAAGTGCATTAGCAGTAAAAAAAAAAAAAATAAAACACCCAACCACATACCTGTATGAAGCTGAACTTTACCAATGACTCCCTCTACCAGGCCCAGACAAATGGGATTCCAAGCCAAAAGAAGATCAGTAGCTGCAAAAAATAAAAAAATTAAGAAAACATGAACTTTGTTCAAGTAAACTCAATAAAACAGTTAATTCAGTTATGGTCATTCTCTCCACTTTCCCCACCTTAAACACCCAACCACATACCTGTATGAAGCTGAACTTTACCAATGACTCCCTCTACCAGGCCCAGACAAATGGGATTCCAAGCCAAAAGAAGATCAGTAGCTGCAAAAAATAAAAAAATTAAGAAAACATGAACTTTGTTCAAGTAAACTCAATAAAACAGTTAATTCAGTTATGGTCATTCTCTCCACTTTCCCCACCTTAGAGGCTAGACAATATACCACAATTACAGCAACTAGATACATATGTTGTACAATTTTTGCTTGTTATCAAGTAGCTATGACCAAGTGACTAAGTTTCCAATTGAAAGCCCTACCCTAGATATTAAAATAAAAAATATTAAAAAAACATATTTGGTTTGGGCTAGAGTAATTCAGTTTAATGAAGGGTTAATTCTTCCAATATCCATGAAAATTTATAACTTAAGTTTTACATAGCTATAGAGAAATTGAATATAGCTCATGATATTAATAAAGTAGCTTCAAAAACCTAGCAAATGCTAACTTCCAGTCCCAGCTCTCTCATACTTATCCAATTACTATTAGTTTCACACCCTCTTTCTATATACACACCCACACACACACACGCTTCCTCTTTTGTTAAAACGCTCTCAACTACATGGAATAGCAAAGTGCACAAAATGACATTTTATGTTTGCAGTTCTCCTACTGCTCTGAAATTCCAGTGAACTACATAGTAACTAGAAGAGAAAGCAGGAAGGCAACACCATCAGCTTTCGAATCTGTGAAGGGTATTCTCAACAGGCACTCAAGCCATCACTTGACGCAAGTCAGTAGGACAGTATAAAACACAAAGAATATCCTGTGGTCACACAGACACACACTGCTGGTACCGAGTTTCAAAAAGTGGTGTTGTAGTATCTGCTCAAATGTTTTAAGACCATGAGAAAGAATAAATTTCCTAAGTCAAATCTCTTCAGTGAAAGCAAATTGTTAAAAGCAATTAATATCTTTGTAGGAGAGAACAAACTCAAAGGCAAAGAGGTTTTTCCATACCAAGAAGGACAAGAAGCCTGTTATCTACCAAAATTCACCTGTTCCAAGGTAGAAGAGTTTCTCCAAGTTTAACATCCAGACAAATTAAACACCTTAACTCTCAGGGTAAGTAGACAGACATTTGAAACAACAAATCCATGTGATAACTTAAGATACAAAAGAGTACAAGTCATCCACATACACACACTTTATTTACGAGACCTTAGCTGCTTCTTGGAAGTCAGAGATCCGCAGGTGACAACTGAAAGACAGTCTGACACTTTTTATGGACTTATTTTCAAATGCTGTACCCTCTTTGAAACATTTATAATTGAGATTTTTCTATTCCAAGAACACACATTTTTTCCCAGCTTTCAGCATAATGTTTAACAGCAAAATCAGACTTGGCTAATTTCATCATTCAATACAAGCATTTATATGAGATACATTAGAAATGGCTGAAGTCAGGTTAGATCTACACTGAACTCATCTAAATGAGATCTAGCTCACATGCTTATACGCAGACAAGCAAGAACTAAGAGCACATGGCAGAATTTAAAGCCATGTTTGCAGGAGGCAGTACAGAGTTATAATTAACACGTGTAACTAGGGTGTACTAATTAATGGACTGTATCTGCATAGAAACTCCAGGTTTCTCCTATTTCGCCATACAATTGCTACAGACAGTCACCTGATCTGTACAGAACCTAGCATGAATCATGCCATAATTAAACAAAGCTCTTAAGGAGACTAATACAGATAGACAAGCACCAGGAAATAAGTGGCAGTGGCTATGGCAGTGTGAACAGCTCAATTTATCCTCAAACTCTGAAGTATCTAAACTTGTACCCATGTAACAGAGACTTGAGCTCACACAAAACAAGTTCTAGGACAGCCTGGCCTCAAGAGTTCCAGTCCAAATAACATGGAAGAGAATCTGTAAACCAAGTGGAAAGTCTACACTATCCAACTATCAAGGAAAGAGGAATACAGCTTTTCTTGCCTCCCAATCTTCCACCTTCTTTCCCTGTTCATCCACACAATCCTAAAGTCTTGTCTTCACCCCTGGGAATTTTCTGTAGCTCTGTCACCTCAGGCCTCATTTACTATTTGCTATCTTTGCAATTATTTCCACATTCATATTCCACTGTGAGAGCTAGAAACCAGCTAGATATATCAAGCAGCCAAAAAAAAAGCTAGACACAGAGGAATTTAAAGAACTAAACCACCAAAAGTTTACCATAGCCACTACAAGCCTAGTAATCTAGAACTCCTTCTTAATCTTTTTAAACCACTGACTTTCTGCTATGAGAAGATATATTAGTAACAAAGCTCTGGATAGTAAGTGAGGTTTTCCTCTAGTAGCTTAAAAGGGATTAAAAAAGAGAGAAAACAAGTTTTTGTTCTTATTACATATATATGAAAATGATAGCTTAAACTTGCCTGCAAAAGGACATAAGGAAACTGGTATCAGGGACTGTGGGACCAGTGGGTCTTAAGCAGCTGTTCTATTAGTTTTGTGATTTACTCTGACATATGTGGCCCCAGACATAATGATACACAATGTCCAAGACTTCTGCAGGACAATTTCTTCCTAGTAGTACAGGGGAAGAATGAGAACTGGCTCTAAACTCCAACTCAGAGGTTCAAGTCAAGTATAGATGAGCTTGGGGGGGTGGGGAGAGAATGCATTGGAATTAAATGCATTAAAAAGAGTTCAAACACAGCAAATATGGATCCACCAGCTGGGCAGCACAGATAAGTGTGATTATCAAGCTACTAACAGTGAAGGCTGACTGCTTCAAGAAAATTTTCCACCAGGAGGGCAGGGCATAAGAAAGAGACGACATATTTAGCAACATCTGAGGAGATTAACAGGCTTTTTTCAAGAAAACCTAGATGCAAAGAAGTCTTACAGGAGAAATGCCTGGAGGCTGTGAAAAAATACCAATTGTGGAATCACACTGACTTTCCTTGGTGAAAGTACCACAACAATTTTCTCACACTATTTCTAGAGAACCTTCTACAGGAAAGTACAGAAGAAAGCAAGTTGTTTTAATTATAAAAACACATCAGGTTTGACCTTCCAATCAGAACTTGGTTACTGGTTATAGCTCAGTTTCCTGCCTGACAGCTGTATCTTGACTCAGAGCCAACACCCAAATCATGCTGAATAAATATCACTGCAGTGAATACCGATAGGAACTCTTGCTCTCGAACAATACGCACTGCAAATGCGAGATGGATGAACCAAAATAAAAGGTTTAGCTATTATTCTCCCACCCACCCCCAAAGAATATGGGCTTTCTTGTTGAATGCAGTTCTGTTTATGCTGTTTTGGAAGAAGCTGCCTTCAACTTTTGTCTAACAGTATAAAATTATTCAAGACTATTCACTTGCAGTCATTTAGTCTGTCTGGCAACTCTGGCAGCAGCTATCTTCAGGCACCATCTTGTATCTTTGAAAATTTTAACAATTTTATACTTAATACTATTACATTAGCAAAGATTCAGAGATCCAAGAAAGTCAGCTGCAAGCCTGTAGTCTTTAACTGTAAAATACAGCAGAACTTAAGAGGCAGCATAGATTTGTATATAGTGATATATGTTACAGATCAGTTAGCATAAGACATGTGGCCATATTTCTGACTGCTGAACGCTGAAGCAACACATAGCAAGTTTGACTTTTCTTAATTTTTTTTCTAAAAAAAGAAATGCCTTATCAATAAGAATTAACAGCTACAAGACTCTATCTAAGGAAACACAGGACTTTACATGCAAAACAGACTGAATACTTAGAGATATGATGTGAAATTCAACTCATCACTACAGTTACTCTTGTTTGCCCACACAAACTTATCTTCCTATAGATATCATACTAGTCACACAGCAATCTCATCTCAGACAGCCAAGAATAAAGACTTATCAACCCAAAACCTGAATAAAAACTTATCAGCCACAATGTTGTTGAAACAGAACTCTTACAGTATTATGCTGATAATAATGAAAACTGTCAAAATAGTCATTTGTCCTTCAAATCGGAGTAGGAAGCTACATAGAGAAGAGCCACAATGAGCAGAATAGAATATCTTCCCTGACTCAAGGAGTTCTCTGTTGTCCTCAGGATGTTTTGAGAGAATTGCCAGGGTTTGATCAGTCTTAACATATGCCCTTAATACTCCAAGGTATGTACTTGCTTAGCAAGTTTCCATCCTGAAGCACAAAACTGCACATTCTTTCCCTTATCCCACTAATTAAACACAAGATATCAAAACACAGTTTGCCTCTTTTTGCCCATTTCTGTCAGAGATTAACAATCACTGACGATATTTACCATTCACGGTGATTGCATCAGCATTGTAGTTGCTGCACAATAGAACTTCCTCACAAATTATGAACAAAACCAGCTTTGATGTGATTACTTCCATCACCACCCCTCAGAGCCTACCAGCAGTGATGCAGGGCCAGGCAATGCTAGATCAAAGTTTCTTTAATTCTCTGTGTTTAGACAAACATAATCCTGAAAAAGGTGATGCAAAAACAACTATGAAGGGCATCAAAAGCTAAACTGTTCTCTAGCTCTTTCTCCAGTCTACTACCAGCAGAGTGGTGTGAGGGCACAAATTCTGATAAGAAAATAAACCGCTGCTTTGGGATAAGCCACTTGCTCAAGGCCAAATGACTCTAGGCAAGTCTGAAGAGTTGAAGTACACAGGGTGTCAGCTTCCTTCAGGGAAAATACAGAAGGAAAAAAAGAGCATTTGATTTCTAATCACTAGAATCTTTCCCTTACTACTGAGCTGCTGCGTGGTTCGATTCAAACAGCTGTAACTATTTATCTTCCAATCTTGCTATAGTTTTCTTATCTTCCTTGAACTTTGATAGCTCTCAGGAACAGACAGTCAGCTAGAAAGTGTTTCCTGTCAGCGTGCTCAGTATAAAAACAAACAAAGTACCACTGAACTTCAAGCTAACTTTAAATGTAAGTGTATTAGACATAAATGCATGCTGTTTCTCAAAAATTCTTTCCATAGCCTGAGAGTAGCAATTCCCACAACTGTTCTCACCATTCAACACAAGCAACAGACATTTACCTGTCAGAATTAAAACCTGAGTAACCCACTCTAAAGTACATCTTAAACTCTGCTACTGTAACTTTTGACACCTGAAGTGTTAACTTTCAGAGGGGAAAAAAAAACCATACTTCAATACTGGTTTTAAATAGTTTTAAGGGTTTTTTTCTTTAAGCTGTGTCTGCTTTAGATCAAAGACAACTACAAGACTATTATTAGCACTATTTGACCCTTATGACTGCTTGTAGCTTTTCAAAAGAAAGTCTGCTTCCAAGTTCCAGTTCATCTTTGAATAGTGTTGTAAAATATTAGCCAGGATTAAGAGATTAGAAGTTAACTGGGAAGACTTAAGAGTATAAAGTTGAATTTCTTTCTCATGTAGCAAATAAAGTACTACTTATGCAAACAAACTTAGGCTAATTAAGTTTTCCTTTCAGCACAGACATCTAAATTTACACGTAAGCTACTATAATTGCAGAAAAATGGAAGAGTATTAAAACATTTAGTATTACAAGTACAAGCTCTTAACTGTTATGAAGTGTTACTTTACTTGCATGTTCTTGCCCAAATTTTAAAGAAGTTATCCTTTCAGCTAATCACCTTTATGTTACCTTTGATTTGTCATTTATACATCTTGCACTAATAGTCTGGAGAGTCCTCAATCTCTTAGAATTTAAATGCCCTGCTTTAGAAGAGGGAAATTAAATCATCACTACTCTAGAAGAGGGAAATTAAATCATCACTACTCCCCAATCTGCTGCCTCCCCTCATATCTTCACCTTAAGTAGTCTATACCAGGAGGATTTAAAAAAAAAAAAAATCCAAGTTAATCTCATTGCTACTACACCTTACAGCCTTGCTAAAAAGCCTGCTTATCCTCCAATCTCCAAAATGAGAAGCATAGTTTCCAAACAGTAACTGAGTGCAAGTACCTGCCTCAACTATAAGACAAAGTACAAATCTACCTACTTGGGTCTAGGAAAATGAAACAGCGATTTTGGTTCTCTGGACAGTTTCCTTCAGTATCTCAGAGTTTTAGACTAGATGGAACAGTTCAAGTACAATTCAGATTGCACAGTGACAGATACAAAGCACTGGGGATAGGAGCGTACAATACTAGTTTCTATTACTGCTGCAAAAGCAAGGTACAGAGAAAGTAGCTACGAAAAATTAATCCTTACTCCTCATTTTAAGAGCACTTCTTTGTATCCTGTTGCAGTTATTAAATCTACCACGTCATCAAGAACTGCTCAGGAAACAAAAATATACAGAAATCTTTCACTTTTCTGGAGAGTATCCAGTATTACAAATAATTGCACAAGGAACTCCTACAGTAGAAGTGGTAATAAATTCTGTTACCAGGGGAAAGATCTTCCCTCCAGACAGAATTTGACCATGTAGATCATATATAAATATTAAGAAGGAGGATTTCACAAGAAAAAAAAAAGTAGCTCCTTTGTCACTAAACTGACTTATGTTAATGCTTCTCAAGAGCCAGAAGAGAAATGATGGTATAGCTGTGGTGAACCAACTCTAAGCAGGGTAAGGTTTTCTCTCAGTGGTACCTTTCTTCTCACTTCATCACTAACCCTCCTCTCTGCCTGCCCAACTAATCAAACTAAAAGTAAAAAAATTCTGGAGTGGGAACAACCATTTCAAACACTAAACAAGGGAGCTATGCTCAAAAACTTGGCACCTGCCTTTCAGGAATGGAAAATGATGGATTTCATGTCACACACACCATACATTCCCTCCCACATTTTTTTTTTAACTGTTCAGGACAAATTGACCATTTAATCAAGTTACAAACAATATATTATTTAAACATTACTAGAAGATATTTAACTACAGGGAAAAACTTAAGCATCAGCCACACATGAGAAAGTTTCTGGTTTTCCCAAAATGAGAGACAAGGAGAAAACAAACTGAAAGTTAAAATTAATGACGCACCAGGACATTCACCATCTATGTTTTCCAACTACCTCTTGGGCAAGGTCATACACTTCTACATTTGGCTTAGAATTGTTTTGCACAACGCTGGCATCTTATTTACTTCAGCATCTCGGTATGATCATGGCTACTATTCCCTATCATATTATTGGAGACAAGGACTTAATGCATTACTCAAAGTTTTTGAGCTCAAAGTATATTCAAGTGTCTTGTTTACCAACAAGACAATGAACACTGTTCCAGGTCTTCTATTCAACTAAGACTTCTTCCTTAAAAGGAAGAACCTAAGTGTTCGAGTGGAATTCTACCCATTTTGGTTGACCTTTTCTGGGGGAAAAGCCAAAATCCTCTTCCAGTTTTTACTGCGGGAAGAATTAGAGGCTTTTGGATCAAGAATTTAATACTGAACATCAACTATTAAATTTCCTGTTTACTAAAGCAGAAAGAAAGGTTTAAGCACTATTTTCAAACTTCTTTTGAAACACATTCAACAGTTCCTTCTCTTCTTGATACTATTCCTACGAGGACATGCAAAAGGCAACGATTTTAACAAACAAGGATATAGTTAAACATGACCTACTGATAGAAGTGATGACCATCCGCTGGAAGGGTTAATTCAACAGAGAGCAATCAGAGCGCTTCACAAAAACTTGAAACAGAGGAAGAAGAGAAACCTGTGGACTTTGTTTTCATATCCTATCTTAAGTCAAGCAGTATTTCCTGGTTAAGATCTTTGCAAATGATACTTACCAGAGTGATATGACTAAATCACAACTGAAAATAAACTGGGAAAGTTTTCTTTGTTGGTTGTTTAAACAGCCTCAAGTCATCCTAGATCAAGATAGATTACCTTACCAGGATAGTGGCCTTTCAAGAAATATAGATACAGTTGTGCATGCAAATTCCTCAATCACAATAATCATATGCATTTGTGTAATATATCCAGAACATGCAAGGAACTGAACTATTTTTTAAATCACAAGTTTATAGCAATTTTAACATTTAGAAAAGTAAATTTTGAGTTATTTAATTTGTCTCTTATTCTTTGAAAAACTCTGCATTGGAAGTTTACGGTCTTTATAACATTAAACACGAATCATTAAACCTCTAAATACTGACAAAAAAAGCTTATGTCAATAATCTCAAATCTTAGACATTTGAGCAAAAAAGTATGGTCCACCAAACTCTGGGCGCTGAGTCTCAATACACAATCCTAACACAACGAATTTCTGAAACACACATTCAATATTTAACTAAGCTATATATGAGACCTGTTTGATACTACACTGAAGATTTTGCTTCTGAAAAAAAGTTCTAAACCCCTGTCTGACAAGCCTCAACTGACAAGTCTCAACTGCAAAGCACTTGGTGGGAGTTATTGCAGAGTCTCTTGACATTTCAGGGCTTCTGTCGCAGCTACCAAGCAGCACAGCAGTTTGAAGAGAAGCAAGACAAGTGTTTTCTTCTTGTCAGTCTCACTCTTT